>NC_089203.1:24966191-25163691 GCF_963930695.1 Labrus bergylta | reverse complement strand
TACCTAAAACACCTGCAAAGTGTTCCTACAATTCCATAGTTTGGGATCAATAAAGTACGTATGTCTATCTCTCTGCGTATCCATGAAGGTGAAGCTGTTTAGTCTGAATCAGGACGCTTTTGTTAAAACAGACATTTCAGTGAAGTAGGAACAACAGGGACATTTATGAAGCAGGATCTTTTTATGAAAAAAATGTTGTTTTATAAGAAATGAAGGGAAGTTGTGGACAAATGGAGACGATTATATAAAAGAATGAGGACATTTGTTTAGGTGAGGAAGATAAGTTGAAGTTTGGCCATCATGTTGAATGTGAACATCTGAAAAAACTTACAGAACTTTATTATTATCCTGAAGGAAATTAAATCAGCAGGAGGCGTCACAACACAACAGATACACAAAATACAACATCAGAAATACAAGAACAGATATACAGAAGAGCCACAGCTTCAATAAATAACAAAGATACTCCAAACACACTGAGCCGGAGGAGGAAACAGTTCAGGCAGAGCACAGAAAAAGTGCATTTTGTTAAATAAACAGTTATAATGAATAATCAAAGTCAGATTGACAAGAGAAGAATAATAAATCAAGGTATTTTATCTAAAAACAATCTCCCCAAATACATGTAAAACATAGACATTAGAAACATCAAAGTTAGAACAGCAAGTTAATCTGTTTAAAGGCAACAGGGATTCAAGTTTTGAGATGTGATAAAAATGAAGACAAGACTGAGGACATTGTTTTAAAAGACGGGGACAGTCGTCGGAAACAAACAAAGAAAAAAGAATAGAAAGCTATTTCAAGACATGTCTAAATGTGTAATTTGTTTTTAAAAATAAAGGACATGTGCGCTTAAATAAAGACAATGTATTAAGAATGAATCAGTTTTTTGTAAACCAGAGATGTTCTTGAAGACAGTACATACATGTCTTTAGAAAGAGAGACATTTGTATTATGCAGAAGACTTTCTAATAAAACAGGACATTTGTGGAAAACTGGGATATTATCTTGAAATACATATGCATGAAGTTCACAGACAACATCTTTGGAAGGGTTCAAGCAGCTGCTTTGTGAAAATCCAAATATTTCTGCATCATCTGGAACAAAATGTTGAAAAAAAACCACACCTATGTTTTGATTATTGCATTATTCTATCAGATGGAAGTATGTTAAAGACGTGTTAAGCAAGTTTTTACAAATGTTTTTTCAAAATCTGAATATACGCCGTGGTCTCTGCAATGTGGTACTGATGAGATCCTTATAAAGATGTGAATATGGTGTGTAGGTTCTGCTATAAAAAATAAAGTCAGATGTTTTTCTGAGGCGACTGAACAGCAGCTTCAGTCTCTGATTGTTTCAGGTTAGCTGCAGAGTTTGTTTTTAATATCCACATCCCACCACCAGGGGGCAGAAAACATGTACACCACACTAACACACACCCACACATAAAAACACACAATAACACACACACACATTTAAACACACACTAACACACACTCATGAATGCAGAGCTTTGCTGTGATTTTGACAGTGTGAAGCTGCAGGAGTCTGCTGCTCATTTAGAGTTTATAATTTAATATTTTTATTGATTGGATTATGTCTTTTGTATTTCTTATTATTTGATCTTTTAGGCCTTGACCTCATCCAAAAGCTGGTGATCAACTATCTGTACAAAAAAGACGCCCTCTGTCCTCGCCCTTTTCCACAAAGTAGTCTTTTATATTCTCAGCTGTAGAAAGGCAAACATCTTTTCACTCTCAACAACTTTCTGTCAGGCGTCTAACCCCCCCCCCCCCCCCCCTCCACCCCGCCGTGATGTTAACCTCTTCCTGCCTCTCAGTGAATATTTAACCCGCCATTCTCGCCTGCGTCCCACTTGTTAAAGAGGTGTCACCCCTCCACGCCGCCGGCGTTGCTTTGATAACACTCTGTGTCCCTGGCAGACACAGCTGAGGGATCATTAACCCTTCTGATTACTCCAATTAACCCTGACACATTAGAGCACATCAGAGCAGAGTGATGAGTTTTCCTCCAGAGCATGAACTCAACGCGACGTGTCGGAGCATCTCTGCAGGCCGCAGAGGAAACAGGAAGTGATGTTAGAGCTGATTTCAGGTCTGTTCATCCTGAGCAGACTAAACACCCCTCTGTAACCCTTCTTCGTACGCTATTTAACCCGCTCTGCATCTTGAAACCTTTCTGCATTCTAACCTCTCTCATTTTCCTAAAACATCTCCACTCCATGTTTCTGTGGAGATTTTTAGGTCGGGTACAATCAGTCATTTCTTATCCAGTTATCTTCCCCGCTTCTATCACTGTGACACCTGTTGGTTTGCTGTTAGCATGGCAAACCGAGGGGCGTCCATAACGACCGTCTACCATCTCTGGTCAAAACTAATTCAGACCATTCCAGACCGGACCAGAGTTGAAACTTAGAATGAGGACGTATTAGCTGCTGCATTGTTGACAGAGAATCCAGCACTTCAACATGGCATGTTTCCTTAATGTCTGATGTTATAGTAAGGACATTTTATGGTTTAATTCAGTAAATATCTTATGGAGAGAACAAAATCAATTTAATGAAAAAGAAAAATCTGATTAATTTATTCTGTTTGGTTAGATATTCAAATGACTTTTATGACAAATATCCCAAAATACATGCTTATGTTGCAGTCTGGTCAGGGTCAAAGGTCAGCAAATGTTTACTTTCACATTATGTATCACAGACAGCAGAGACAAAAAGCTCAGGAGGTTTGTTTTAAAGCCTCCTCCTTGTCTGTGTTCAGGGTGACACGGAGCTGAAACAACACACACACACACACACACACACACACACACACACACACACACACACACTAATATTAGAATAATAACAAAGGTTCCAGTGAACAGATAATTTAATCCAGTATAATGAGATTATAATGAGTGAAGAGTTGTAAACTGTGAGGATGATCAGACGTCCTGTTCCTGTTTTCATAATCCTGTTAATGTTTCATTAGACACAAGGTCAACGTTTGATCGGCACTAAACTATGAATTATTTAATCCTCTATAACTGCTTTTGTTTTAACATCTTCTCATACATGTAGAACTTTGATTTGTTCTACTTTAATCACTTTACACACTCGAACTGACAAAAGACAACATCAACCATCGTGTAGTTTTAATCAAGTCCAACCGGCTCGATCAATAGGTTGACCTCATGTTGTTGTGCTAAAATGTTTCAATGTGATCATATAAAAGTAACCTTTGATGAATGCAGACAATCCTCAGCTCATAAAGAAATGAAATATACACAAATAATCCCACCATTGTCTATAGTGGACATGAAATATCATTCATGAAATCTCCAAATCACAGATTTACTCTATTTGAAAAATGCTGCTGTACAGCATACATGCCAGGCCAGTAGTTGAGGATGTAATTAAACAACACCTGCATGGACACATACTTTTCCTTCTTCAGATCACTGAGATGTTAACAAACTAAAATGCCTAACGCACAAACTTTAGCGTGAACGATTGATGAGGAGGGGTTGCTGTGAAAGCTCTGCGTCTCCAGAGGTCAAAGCGATGGTGCAGTAAATCTACACTTTGCTGGAGAAATAGAGTGAGCAGCACAAACAGAACCCCAAAGTAAATGGACTTATATCGCGCCTTTCTAGTCTTCTGACTGCTCAAAGTGCTTTTACACCACATTACGTCACACCTACACATTCACACACTGATGGTAGAGGCTGCTGTGTAGTGAGACCATCAGAAGTAACTAATCCCATTTATTCACATTCATACGCCACCGACGAAGCAGCGGGAGCACTTTGGGGTTAAGTGTCTTGCCTAAGGATACATGTTTCTGCAGGAGCTGGGGATCGAACCCTTTACCTTCCGGTTGAGAGATGACGACGCTTCCAACTGAGCCACAGCTGCTGATGTTGTTGTCATCCACCTACTTGAACAGTAATGCACATGTATGAAAAGTCTGATTTCAGAAGAACTGCATATTGGCAGTTTACACGATGGCGGACTCTGGAACCTTTTTCAAAACTTTACATTTACAGGCACCCAAAAAACTGTTGTCATGTACAAGAACCGCCAAAATTCAACATAAGGTTACCGTTTTCGGCTGAATTTGCAGTTGTGTAAACACATACACATGAACACACATAAATACAGTACACATACTTACAAATACAGGCTGTAGCAGAAAAAACAATCCGGTAATATTACTGAACCTTATCAGTGGACATGATTCTTTGGATTCTCAAAAATGTGTTTGCTGGCTTCTCTGATTGTCAATAAATGAACAGGAGGGGGAGGAGTTAGCAGCACTATGTTTTGCAGTTGCACTTAGAGACCTTTTGTGGGCGCCAACGAAGACAAACCAAATTCCTACATCATGTTGCTTTAAATTTGGCTCAAAAAAGTCGTTAGCATCACAAATCCTCTTCCTTTATAAAGTCTATCGTCTACCTGCTATATATTTTTTAGATTTTGCATTCAGCTTTCATATCAAATTATTTTCCATTTTCAGTTTTTCTAACATATTTGGACAATTTTGTGAGAGCTCTCTCTTTCGCTTATGGAAGATTTTTTTTTACAAGTTTTTGTACTTTTCGATACTACTGATTAAATAATAAAATAACAGAGATTTTATCCTTTTAAACATGTGGTCAATAATCAAAGTATTGAACATTTTTGAAAATTGAGAACCTTTGAGTCCTTTTTGAGATTTTTTAAGTTGGTAATCTGCCTTTGCGAGGTTGAAAGTATTGGCTGTATGAGCTGCACTCAGGGGTAATGTAGGCACCAGTGTTTTTAAACTCAATCAGAATTTATCTCAGTATCTTATCTTCTTCTGACAGAGCTGTCAGTAATCCATCCCTGAAAAGTCACAAATCATAAATGACTTCATGAAAGGGCTGAATGGAGTTGGACTCATTCAAAAAGGAAGTGCAAATCCTAATTCGACCCTCATTTTCCAGCAGACTGAATCTGAATTCCAGTCAGCGCCTGAGATGAACTCACACTTACAGACATTGCGGCGAGGTCTCACTCCGAGGAGGATTTCTGAGTCTGTGACGTGAATATTAAAGCGTGTGCAGGTCGTCTGTATGGGAATCGTTCTGACTGACCCCAAAGTGCAGAAACGCGGAGCTGCCGAGCAGACGGAGAGGCTGCTCGGCAGGTTCATTAGCAGGGACTCGTTCTGTCATTAAGAAAATCCAAACATTACACAAGGATTACCTCCGGCTTCGTTCCCACATCAGCGCTGAGCCTCCTGAACTCTGCTTCATTAATTACACAGACGCCCTTCAACATGGAGAGTTTCATTAAACAGAGATCAACAGAATCCACAGATCAGCTCAGGAACATGTTTCACTTTTTTCACTTTAGATTTATGTGTCAGGACCAGGAACTGATTCACATTGACCTCATCTGTGTCAGAAACCTTAAAGGAATACTTCCACATGTTGGGAAATCCTCTTTTTCTGTGTCTTAGTCACACTCTCAGTCTCATGTGATGTGAGTCTACTGTGTTTCAGTACTGAGCTGAAGACATGAAACAGGTGGGATCAGCGAGCCTGGCTCCTCTCTACACGAGTGCACCTCAAGTACAGATTCTCATGTATGCTTCCTTTATGTTTGAAAATAGATACATGTGTTTTAAACACTAAAACTATCACTAACAATATTCTCCCACGCGTCCTTTGTGTCAGGATGGACTTCAAGAAATGCATCCACTCAGGGAGCGGTCTCACATGGACATTCACTTCCCTGTCCGATCTCCGTCCAGCTGCTCTGTTGATGTCTGTCCCTGTTCCCCGACGAGGAAACAAAATATGTTTGTAGTTCCTCATCAACTTGCACAATCTTTCCTCTAAAGGTTCCAACAGTTTCCAAAGTATTCTTCTTTCTTGTGTTTTTCCATATGGACATGTATCAGTAAGTGTCCCTACAGCTTTATGACAAACAACTCTTTAAGGTTAACTTGCAGAAATAAATAATTATCTATTTTAAAATATGTTTTTTTCTAAAACACAAAGGCCAAAAAAAGAGCCAGGCAGATGTGAACCGACCTACGGAGGTGAGTGATTTTTGCATATTAAAAACTGTAACACCTGCAGGCTGTAGATAATAATCATTCTGTTTACATTATTATTCAATCTGTTACTAATCAATATTATGATGTCGACTCCAACAATAAATGCTATAATTCTCTGATTCTGGGGACAAAATCTGGTCTGTTTCAGTTTTAAACGATCCATGTGTTGGAGGTGAAGCAGCAGGAGGAACAATGAGAGAGATTTGATTCAGTCGGCTGCAGAAGGCAGATGCCTCTGACATCTGGGTGATGTCAGCGTGTTGTCAACACATTGTTAGCGCAGCAAATGTGCAAACTGATTAACAGGCGGAGAGACGCCACGCTGCTTCTGCTTCTGCTGAGGGTGAGAACAGACCTGAGATCTGATTCAGACAGAAAAAAAAATGAACAGTAAGGGAAATAAATGACAGAATACCTACAGAAATATAAAGCAGGTCAGAGAGAGATAACATGCCTGTCAGTCAATACTGAGGGGGGAAAAGTGACTGTGGTAAAATCCAAAGATAATCAAATAAAAAAAAACAACAAACAGCTCTAGGAACAGTTCAGAATAATTTAGATGAAAAAAATCATAAAGAACGGAGCTGTGCAAAACTCAAATATCAAAAAGCTGAAACTGTATTCATGTTTATTTTTCTGGGGACTGAAACTAAAAGTCAGAAGTGACCATATTTGGATGAAAGGGTGGAGCTACATCAGGAGGTAAACAAAAAGTGTTTACATTTATAACTCATTTATTTAAAACCTCCAGCGAAGTTAAAAGTCCAGGTATGCAGACAGCTGCTTACATGTCACTAAAATAGCGTAAGAATCTGAGAAAGTTTAGCTCAGACTTGAATCTGTTAGTACAACAAAGCTCACAGCAAGACAGATTATTTGTCAGATATTTACATTAAAACATCTCCAAAATTTTAGAGCAACACAAAAATGGCCCAGAGGTGAAGTTCAGTGATTGAGGCGCTGTTTACCAAAAACGGTAACCTTTTGTCTGCTTGTTTACACAGCAATAGTGTTTTGGGGGCCTGAAAAGTCAAAGTTTTGAAAATGGTTTGCAGAGTGCAATCTCCGTCGTTCTGTAAACTGTCCTCTGAAACATGCACATTGCTCTTCCAGTTATTAGCCAGTGCAAGAGTAGGTTGACAACAATGGCCGACTCCCGAGTTTGTGCTGCTAACTCTACTGAATGTTACCACGCTTATCCAGCAAAATGTGGATTTATTGTACCATCACTTTGACCAGCGGAGCAGCACGGCTTACATGGGGCAAATACTGAATCCACCTTTACGCTGTTGAATGACAGCCAAAAGGCGATTAGTCATTTCTGTCTGTTTACTCCTCAGCGCTCTGCATAAGGAAGAGTATGTGTGCATGCGTGTTTTGTTTAATCACAAAGTCACACTGCCAACTCCTCAGGATGTCAGAGTTTGTCGGTGGAGTTGACTAAGACCTTTAGACCTTTAATTTAGTTTAGAGGATTCGGTGCTCGACGTTTCCTCGACACCCACGTCGCAGCGGCGCGCCCCGGGCCGCAGGACAATACAGTGTAGTGTGTTTAAACCAGGCGGGAGGATGCTGTGTGGGCCGGCGTGGACGTCTTCCAGACCAGTCCTGAATCTTCCCAGCAGCTGATGAGCGAGGAGGGAGCGGGAGAGTCCCGGCCGCTCCCTGAGTCTGGCAGATATCAGCCGCGCTCGACCCACGGAGGTTTGAATTCAAATGCAAAGCAAACAGACGACACAAAGAGCTGCTGTGACCCCCCCCTCCCCCTCCCACCTCACTGACATGTTTGATATTAAACTTTAAATCTTTTTTTCTGACTTCAGATCCTCCACACTGCCCAGGCCTCTCCTCAGATGATTCTCTGCCCTCCCTAAATTGACGCCAACATGGCCTCCCTGCATCCCGATGGCCTGTTAATCGTGTCCAAACAGACATGGACAAGACGCCGTGTGAAATCTGTCAAACTGAGAGAGAGAGAGAGAGAGAGAGCGAGAGAGAGAGAGAGAGAGAGAGTGTCCTTCATCATGACCTGAGAGAGACAAAGTTATAAAGAGAAGTTAATCTTCTCCATGATGTCCTTTGTTCCAGTTTAAGATCATTTTCTTCTTTAATAACTGACTGAAGACATCCATCTTTTAAATCCAGAAACGTCTTTTTTTCTTGCTTTTAATGTCCTTTATTTCAAACTCGTCTGTATCTGAAAGGGTTCAAATCTACAAAAACCACAAACCCATTATTTTTCAATTTACAGAATTGTCATTTGGCGAGCTTTCGATAGTTATTTTGTTTATATTTTAGCCTTACTAACACTTCAATCTGCATCTTTCTCTCAATCCAACAGTTAAACATGTTTACTTTAATTCCTTTGATGTGAACACAAATTATGAATTTTCCTTCTTAGCTTCAAGCTTTCTTTAGTTCTTTTCTCTTCCTTTCTTCCTTCCTTTCTTTCTTTCTGTCTGTCTGTCTTTCTATCTTCCTTCCTTTTTTCTTTCTGTCTGTCTGTCTTTCTATCTTCCTTCCTTTCTTTCTTTCTGTCTGTCTGTCTGTCTGTCTTTCTTTCTGTCTTTCTTTCTTTCTGTCTTTCTTTCTTTCTATCTTCCTTCCTTTCTTTCTTTCTGTCTGTCTGTCTTTGTATCTTTCTTTCTGTCTTTCTTTCTGTCTTTCTGTCTTTCTATCTTCCTTTCTTTCTTTCTTTCTTTCTGTCTGTCTGTCTTTCTTTCTTTCTGTCTTTCTTTCTTTCTTTCTTTCTGTCTTTCTTTCTTTCTATCTTCCTTCCTTTCTTTCTTTCTGTCTGTCTTTGTATCTTTCTTTCTGTCTTTCTTTCTGTCTTTCTTTCTGTCTTTCTTTCTTTCTATCTTCCTTCCTTTCTTTCTTTCTGTCTGTCTGTCTTTCTATCTTCCTTCCTTTCTTTCTTTCTTTCTTTCTGTCTTTCTTTCTGTCTTTCTTTCTTTCTATCTTCCTTCCTTTCTTTCTTTCTGTCTTTCTTTCTTTCTATCTTCCTTCCTTTCTTTCTTTCTGTCTGTCTGTCTTTCTTTCTTTCTGTCTTTCTTTCTTTCTTTCTTCCTTTCTTTCTTTCTGTCTGTCTGTCTTTGTATCTTTCTTTCTTTCTTTCTTTCTTCCTTTCTTTCTTTCTTTCTTTCTGTCTTTGTATCTTTCTTTCTGTCTTCTTTCTTTCTGTCTTTCTTTCTTTCTTTCTGTCTTTCTTTCTTTCTGTCTTTCTTTCTTTCTTTCTTTCTTCCTTTCTTTCTTTCTTTCTTTCTGTCTTCTTTCTTTCTGTCTTTCTTTCTTTCTTTCTTTCTTTCTTTCTTTCTGTCTGTCTGTCTGTCTGTCTTTCTTTCTGTCTGTCTGTCTTTCTTTCTGTCTGTCTGTCTTTCTTTCTTTCTTTCTGTCTTTCTTTCTTTCTTTCTTTCTTTCTGTCTGTCTTTCTTTCTTTCTGTCTGTCTGTCTGTCTTTCTTTCTTTCTGTCTGTCTTTCTTTCTGTCTGTCTGTCTTTCTTTCTTTCTTTCTTTCTTTCTGTCTGTCTGTCTTTCTTTCTTTCTGTCTGTCTGTCTTTCTTTCTGTCTGTCTGTCTGTCTGTCTGTCTGTCTGCCTTTCTTTCTTTCTTTCTGTCTTTCTGTCTTTCTTTCTTTCTTTCTTTCTTTCTGTCTGTCTGTCTTTCTTTCTTTCTGTCTGTCTGTCTTTCTTTCTTTCTGTCTGCCTGTCTGTCTGTCTGTCTGCCTTTCTTTCTTTCTTTCTGTCTTTCTGTCTTTCTTTCTTTCTTTCTTTCTTTCAGATTCTGTACTCCCCTCATTTCCTGTTTGACAGCAGGTCATTTTGGGAGTTTTCAGTTACATCTTAACACTGAAAAAGTGATCAAGATTCTAAAAATATTTACAACTTCTTCCTTTTCTGCAGGCTTCGGTTCTCTTCCTCCCTTTTTCCTTACGTCTTTATTTCTTCTGTATAAATTTCTTCCCATTGTCTTTTTTTTTCAAATAACTCTTCTCCAATCACCTGTCTCATTTCTCTCTCTACTTTTAATCAGACGCAAACGTATCCTGTGATATAATCTTTTCTTATTTAATTATCTTTAGAATTGTTTTTAATTGTTCTATCATTTAAGAACTCAATAATTCATATCAATATAAAAAAAAAACTTTTTCTTGCAGTTCTTTCTTCCTGCAGTAAATTTGTGAATGCATCATTTAAAAGTAGGTTTCTGCAGATGTTGATGAGGTTTTGTTTCTCGCTGAAGACGTAACGCCGACTCTGCAGAACTTTTTCCAACTTGAGACGAAGTGTATAAGGCCTGAATTCATGTGACCGTGAATATTCATGTTTCTTTTTCCGGAAATGATTTCAGCTGAGCACCAGTTGTTGATTGTTCTTCTGAGTCTCGTTCCCCCTCTCTCATAACGACACTGAAGTCTCCCTTCTCTCCTGCAGGATAATTACGTCTTATTTTGAAATGTATATCCGAGCGGCTGCTGCAGGAGGATCCCGCTGTTCGTTTTAATTGTGAAGAAACACACAGGAAGATTTTAAGACAGTGTGTGGACCAGATGTGATGGAGGAGAGCGAGCCAGCGAGGACAGCGAGTTGATTTGCATTTCATTTTAACGCCGTCGGCGGCTCCTCACAGCGGAGTCGTATTGAGATGCAGCGATGAAGAAGCTGTTAGCGGCTGTTGTTGTTGTTGGGTGGAGGTATTTCCTGGTTGCTGACGGAGGAAGGTGAGTTGTGTGTTTGTGAACAGGGGACATGCGAATGGCTCCTCCTATAGTAATTAGCGCTGGAGGTTGTAATTGGGCAGAATCAGTCTTACTAAGTGATTTCCTGACTGTCAAACGAGCCAAATTAATTTGAGTGATACTTTTCATTTAGTTAGCATCAAACGGCCCCTCCACTCGGCCTCCATATGGGTGTCTGATGCAACGCTCGCCATTAAACCACCGCAGCCAGATGTTCCCCGGCAGCCCACCATTATCAATGCAAATTTATTCATTAAACAATTTAATTGTGTCGATGATTGACAGGCAGTGGCGTGATGACGGAGGAATGTTAGGAAGCTAATAATCTGTTAGTCTTATTAACTCCCTGTGTCAGCAATATGGCTGTCAACATTTATGTGGATTAACCCTTCTAATGTCACTCTCTCACACACATCATACACACACACACACACAAATCAGCTGCTCGCCATGACAACAGACGGGCTCACTGGTTGGTCGACACGCCTCAAAAAACACATTGCCAACTGCATCATCATCGCCATGGACACCCTCCCCCCCCCACACAGAGAGAGAGTGAGATGAGGGAGGGGTCAGGTGATGCTAGGTGTGTGATTTTTAACAAGATAAACTACATTACACTTCTGTTCTGTTTCCTGACAGGAAGATGGAATAAAATAACATTTATGGATGCACAGTATGTCCTTTTAGGGCTTCCTTAGTTTTGCTTTTGAAAGATGATACCCATTCTTTTTTTTTACTTCCTTGCCCCTTTAGACTTCTGAACAAAATATAAACCTCACTTTAAGAAACATCCTCCAAAAACCTCCTGAATCTACATTGATATCTTTGCTATAAACATTTGTAAAAAATAAAAAAATAAAAAGTTCTAAAAGTTTAATATTGTTTTCTCCTCAAAAAAAAAAAATCTCATCTAAATTTTATTCTCCAAAAACAGTCTGATAATCCAAAATCTAATGTTCCAGAAATGGCTCTCAGAAGTGTTTTCACTCTCCCTGTATGCTTCAGGTTTATCCTAACTTTCTATAACTTTATAAAAATGTTTGACTATTATCTTTCCATCTAAGTATTTGACTGTGTCCTGAGGAGATCTGTGTTTTAATGCAGCTTTGTTTGATAGCTCACATCGGCACACGTTTGAGAGTCACACATTCGTTTTTGCCTTCTGTACAAGAGTGCAAATTAATCCCATAACTGTTTTAAAATATCTAAAAATGTCCCCACAGTCTACAAAAGTGGCCTTCTTGTTAAGAAGAAAAAATCATTTCAAGACTTCAGCGCCCTCACGCTCTCAATATTTGATTTGAATGAGACACGTTGTGAATATAATACAGACATGAATGTGATCTGTGAGGGCCGTTTAAGTGTTACCAGCCAAAGTAGCATCATAAAAAGTCCGATTTCAGTCGTAGTGTTTATCTGGTGAACTTGGTCCATGGTCACTGGGAGCCTGAAAATGTAAAATATGAGCTCTTTAAAATTAAATCTGTCGGATTAAAATGAAATCCTTCAGATTAAAATTCTGTCCTTCAGATCAGCACGCGTGTCACGAACACTCAAAGTCTAAAAAGATTTGGAGCGACCTGGCCGGCAGGTGTGACGCGGCGAGGGAAGGACTCATTGAACTGCTGCTGTCCATCACAAAGAGAGAGAGAGAGAGAGAGAGAGAGAGAGAGAGACACGACCAATCGGAGCGAGCCTGAACACACTCATGTTCTTCTTCTGTGGCGTCTGACAGTCCAAGGCTGATCAGCCTGTCTTATTCATGGCGCTCTGACAGGCGCTCTCAGGACACCTCGGATGCCTGCAGGACCCCGTCAACACCTGAATGTGGATCAGAGCTCAGGTAACACATTGTCCTCCAAACAGGACGTTAAATCACAGAGTCGACTTTTTTTTATGAATGATATGATAACTGCAGCATGAAAACATCTGATATAAAGGTTCAAAAACATCAACAAAACCAAAGTTTACACAGCAAGGATGAGGGACACAAGATGTATATTTTAGATTTCAAGGTAACAAATCACAGACAAACTGAAGGATCTCATTATTATACCTTTTCTAACAGAATTACCTCCCGCTCGTCCGCCTCTCTCCTCACATCGACCATAAAAACTGTAATTTCCTCTCCATCTGTCTACAGAGAACCATCCACCTGAAGAACATTCCCCCAAAACTGAAAGCTTTTCATCAGCCTGTTAGACTTGGTGTCTTTATAATGGTACACTAGATATCACCCATTCTGTGATTATATGATTTTAGGTTAAATTATTGCACCCTGATCACAGTTACTCAGACTTACTGAATCTGTTAGACGTTTCCAGCGGAGAGGACAAAACCCTGAGATTCAGCCGAGCTGCATTTTACCTGGCAGTGAAAGGTTTTTTATGCTGATGTGCAGTCAGTTCTTATGATCTGAAATGACGGTGCACAAACATAAACCTGAGTCTGACTCCTGACAGATTCATGAAGTTCTTAACATCAATAAAAAAAGGGTGTTTTTTAGCGGTGCACCGGATCACAAGTCACTCAAACATTTATTTAAATATAACTTTTCTACTCCTCATCTACTGCCATGTCACAAACAATGCATTTTAACAGCACTTTGAATCAAAAATGTGTCTCCATTAATCTTGTGTATCACATCATCAAATGGGCTGCACGGTGGAGCATTGGTCAGTCGGTCCCTGGTTCGAATCCCACGTCCGACAGGGCCTCTCTGTATGGAGTCTGCATGTTCTCCCCGGTTACTCAGGCTTCTTCCCACAGTCCAAAGACATGCCTGTTAGCTTAACCAGTGACTCGACATTGCCTGTAGGTGTGAAAGTGAATGTGTCTGTACATGTCAGCCCTGTGATTGACTGGGTGAATCCCGCCTCTCGCCCAATGACAAGTGGGATCAGCCCCAACCCTCCCTTTTTTTTTTTTTTGCCCTGGAGGTTGTTGCTTTGTTAAATACAGCTGACATAAACAATGTAAGCTAACTAAGGTACCAGGCTTAGCTTATTTTAATAGGCAGTCCATAATGAAGCCTTGAGGAACTGCAGTTTTTGGTACTTCAGCGTTCTCATCTTTGCGCAAGATCTTTGTGTATAGAAAGCAGTCCCTAAATTCAGACACATTAAATACACTTTTCTTTGCTCTTTGTGTACTTATCATCAAATGTGAAACCGTCAGACTTGGATTTGTATTTTTTTGGGTTTCTTTCTGCATCATTTGGAATGCACGCTCACACTTCCATCTCCACATTGTTTTCGTTCTCTTCTCCTCGTTGGACGCTTGTGACTTTGTTCTCCGCCTCTCCACCTGAGGCCGCTCGCTCTGAATCCAACTTGGAGTTAGGATGGAGGGGAGGCTATGTATACCAGAATCCCTCTGAGGGGGAAGCCGGGCGTCCTCGGCGGTGTGTGTGTGTGTGTGTGTGTGTGTGTGTGTGTGTGTGTGTGTGTGCTGGTGGAAATCATTAGAGCTTGGATGTTTGGAGGTGGAGGAGGCGAGGCCGGCAGGTGCAGGGGAAACGCTCTGCATGTGTTTACTCCGACATATTTCTGTGTTTCATTATTGACGAGGAGATCCGAACTCCCCGAGCTTCTCCTCCGACCTGCAGCCGCCCGAGGAACAGCTCACCTCCACCGCGCTAATGTTTATTTCATCACACAAAGAGTTTATCCTGCACTTACACCCTCACTCCTGCAGATTTCACTACTTTAAAATGATGGAGTTTTCTGGGTTTTATGGAAAAAAACCATCACAACACATCGGTCCTCCGATTCTGCCACATCAAGACGTTTAAACGTACAAAATAAAAATATTCTTTTAACTGTATTTTTTCCGTAAACACTATATTTATATTTTTAAATGATTACTTCTAGTTCTCTTTTCAGAAATCATAGAAAAAAAAAGACTCACCAACAATTTATCGCAAAAGAAAGTGACTTTGCAAAGTGAGGAACCAGATAATATTGAAAAGACAAAACCCATACCATCTTTGAACTCAAAAAGCAAAAGTATAAAGGACAAATTCACTTTTTTTAATCACCCTTCTGTACATGTGAGGCTTAAGGTCAAAATCTGAAAAGATGCAGTCTTTGCATTGATTAAAAAATGGGTTATTTCTGTATTTCTGTATTTCTGAACCTTTCTGATTTCTGATTTCTGGGTCGTATCTATTTTATATTTATTTTCCAAATGATTGAAAGGTCCATAAAGTTTCTAAATGTCTCTTCACCTTGCAGTAGTGAAACAAGATGTGATGTCTGCAACATAATCCTGGATGGCTCAAAGTTGTTGGCTCAGATTTGTATTCTAGCCGAGGCGTTTCGGCTTGTGGCCTAATAAAGTTGATCTTCTTACTTCTTACTGCAAGTGTTGCTGGAACTCTTTATGCACCTGGCTAGTTGGTGAAGTTGTGCCAGAAAATCCCACTCTGATTCTAATTCAAAATCAAATCAAATCAAATTAAAAAAGTTTTATTTGGGCAATTCAAAGTGTTACAGAAATCATCCCCAAAGAGATAGACCTTTTTGTTCAAACAGCTGTTACTGTACGTCACTCTCTACAAACACAACAGACCACATGAATAAAATCAGGAACGTTACCTCACAGAACACAGGAGTTGCTGGTCTACCGCTGCTTTGATTGTTTCATTTGTTGGTGTTACTACAAGAAATGTTTAGTTTAATATTTCAAAGGACATTTGTTCAGGACTAATTTCACTGGCGGATGATTCCCCATATGGGACTCTATAGTGAGGATGTGGGACCGTGACAATAATGTGTCAAAATATTCTAAAATGTGTGTTCACAATGAAGAAACATGTCAAACACTGCAACAGTGTGGTCCATTATTCTGTTTTTCTTTCAGTTTTTGAACAACAATCAAGCTGTCAAACTATATACAGGCTGTTTGTAGATACAATCCCTGTTTGTTTACGTTAATGTGAACAGAACTATAGAAAATGTAAGCTTTAAATTTTCAGAATTGAGATGAGAGAAAATAAAAATATGTGATATTTGAGTCTAAATAGAGCAGTTTTGGCATGATAGAAACTTTAACTAAGTTCTAAATCTAAGTTTTTAGATTTTTCTCAAAGATGGACGATCAGAGATGATTGAGTTTTCCCTGAGAGAGAAATAAAGGAGAAATGTACGTTTCCTAACCTTCGGCCTGAACGAGTCAGAGCGACGTGGGAACAGAGAACAACAGAGACACAGTTTAGTGTTTGGAAACGAGCGTCTCCAAATCCTTCAAACTTATTATTCAGCCAACAATTAGACCGAGCCCTGGAGCTGGTTCCAGGTCAGGCCGAGAGTTTCACACGAGTTAAAAACAAGAGAAGAAGAGTGATCTGAATACAAACGTCGCATTCATACACGCACACACACACACCACCACCACTGTGTGTGTATTGGAGGATGTTGGAGGTTCGTTCTTAATCGAGGGAACATTTTGGGTGTGTGTTTCCTGAGTCGAGCCTCCTAGGCAGGACCCTGTGTCTGTGTGTTTATGCGTGAGTGTGAAAATGTGTGTGAGTGTGTTGTGACCTCAGGCTGGTCAGGCCATTGGGACATGGTTCTGTCTTTTTTTTCTTCTTTTTGGATCGGAGAGGCAGGAGATCTGCAGTTTAATGAAGTGTTTAACAGCAACACAATCAGAACTCCATTTACATTTCTGCATGTTTCTGGGAGAGACTAACTTTGTATTTCAGTCACAAAATGTCCGTATTTGGATACTGTAAGTCTTATTCAACGTTATTTATTGTTCTCTGGTTTAATGCAGGTAACTTTTGATAAAATAATTTTCATTAAGTGATTTATTCTGATATTTAGCCTTAAATTTATCTTCAACGAAACAAGGGTGAATTCAATGTAGATTTGACTAAGCCGTGAATGGAGGGATTTTTTTCATTTCTATTTATATAATTTCAGTCGAACAAAATCAGAGTTTGCTCTTTTTTAATTCTTGTATTCCTTCATTCTTGCTGCATTTTTCCAATGTTGTTTTTTTTCTTTTATTTCATTCAGTTTAACAAGGGCGCTGCTCATTGATCAAAGAAAAGACAAAACTGTGTAAATGATCCAGAGTTCGCCTGCAGGCAAGTTTTCATCTGCTGTCCCTGGACAGGTGTTAAAGAGGAAGCCTGGAAATAAAATACAACTGTTCAGTACACACTGACCAATAAATAATACCGCAGTGTAACACTTAACAGTTTGCCAGAATCAATCTAAAGCAAGGACAAATGGAGGAAAATACAAGAAAATAACCAGAGGAATTATCATATTATTGATTATTGATAAGAGAATGATTAAGATACTCCAGTTAATACCCCCGATTTTGTCCGTTGGTATTTTACTCAGCTGTTGTCAGGGGGGATTCACATAAGGATTATGCAGCTTTTACGCCCTCTAAATCTGTGCAAAGAGTCAAAAAGACACAGTTGAATTCAAAACACATACAAAGGGGTTAAATGCTGCCCTATGCCCTATGCCCTGCAGAGCAAACAGTATCTCTGTGCACCAGTGCTGTTTTTGTGTGTATAAATTATCCAATAACTTCAGGAAAAGTTGGTCCCTTTCTATAAAATCAGCCTTATTGGAAAAATCGTCTAATTCACAAACAGCGGCGCTAACAGCCACTCACAGTTAGAGTGAAAAAATTAGCGTCTGCTGAAAGTTGGTGGTAACTGCACTGCAGAAATGTCACACTCAAACTTTCCAGTGATCAGGAAAACAATTAAAGATCCCATATTCTGCCCTTTTTGGGGTTCATATATTTAATCTATGTACCTACTTTTGTACGTTCACAATAGCTAAAGTCCGAAAAAAGTGTCTGTTTTCATGAACTGCTCCTCCTTGCTCCCTCTCCGCTCTGAGTCCTTCAGCTACACTCTGCTGAGCCCACACTGTTAGACCCCACGTGGGCCAAGTCTGCTCTGATTGGTCTGCCGATCTGCTCTGTCGTTATTGGTCAGTCGCTCAGCACGGTTCTCGGAAATGTCCCGCCTCTTTTACCATATTGGGAATGCAGCCACTGGCTCCGTCCGAGAGGAGCATAAACATTAGCACCTTAGCACTACTGTGCTACTGCAGGCTACGGCATATCGTGGGCGTGCTACAGAAGTTAACGGGCGTGCAACATGAGCTGCAGGGCTTGCCACAACGAGCTAATGGGCTTAGATCAGTGATATCACACTGACAATGACGTCGGACTGACAAATTTTTAGCGAGGGGGGCTAGAACCGAGTGTTACATGCGGCTAATGCTACAGCTAACAGGAGGACGTAGGAGAAGCCGCGTTTCTGCAGACTTTGAATTTTTGCAAATAGATAGCATAGTATGCATAATATGGGACCTTTAAGTCTCTGTATGAATCAAAAATAAAAGATCTGTAAATATAGTGTCTAAATTATACTTTAAATAATTATTAATATAACAACTGAGTCCTGCATATTTGGAGACCAGATGTGTTTTCTCTTTCAAGGGGCAATTTTCAATAAGAAAAAAGTGGAAGCAAAAAGCGGAATCAACCTGCAGTTCCTCCAGTGTCCACTAGATGCTGTTTTCTGCAGTGAGTCAATCCCCATAGAGCCCCATGTTAGAATGTCTATCTATTCAGCAGAGATAAACATGTTCACAGCCTGGTAGAAAATAAAAATAAACACTTTTAGTCTCTCTAGCAAACTCCTCTTTCCATGATAACTGAACGGGATGAATTTTATACAACTCACCCGTTTAAAATTATATTAAGACTAAAAGTGATGTACAATAAGGGATGTGGCCTCTTTAAGTGATAGGTGTGAGCTGATAGCTCTCTGCAAGGTGTTACCTCAGGTAATTCAGTCACTGAACTTCACCTCTGGGCCATGTTTTTGACTGTGTGGTTTATGACATTAACTAGTATGAATCTGAAGTTATGGGACAAAAACAGATGTTAAGATAGTTTACATTTTTGAATGCTTTTATGAAAAACATTCTGAATGTTCCTTTTTTCATTTTTTGAGAACCTAAGGTGCCTTTCAACTGTGTGACGATAAAGTCTATGGGTTTAGAGCAAAAACACATTTTAAATCAAATCAAATAGGGGACTTTCGATTAAAGAAATGTAAAAAGCGTGAAGATAACACTGGAGAGAAAAAGAGAAGAGCAGCGTTACTCTCACCTCGACACCTGAATCATAAACCTTTCTGACGGCTCGACCGCTCAGAAAGCGTTCTTCTTCCTGCAGACAAGCAGCAAACAGACGTTCAGGATAAATGTTGTCGGAGCAGAAACAGCATGTCGGCTTTCAGGCCCCATTAGAGCAGACATCAAACGGCAAAAAACAAGCGTCCAATCAAACGCCCTCCTCTGCAGGAGGAGGACGAGTGGGAACCGACAGCAGCTTCACACTCCTCCTCCCCCGAGAGAACCCTCAGATTATCCACCGGTAAACACAAACCCTCCTCCTCTCCCTCTTCTTCTTCTTTTTCTTCTTCTGTGATACGCGTTATTACTCTGACACCTGTGCCTAACATGTGGAACTTAATGTCTTTTCATTTGCCATTTGTTTCCTCCTAAACAAGGTGCAGGGTCCGGGGTGGGATTGTCTGCTGGGAGCTCAACACCAGCTGGAGGTTTACAGACGGGACGAAATGTGCCATAACACCCTCCTTCAAACGCACAAATACACACACTAACACACACACACACACACACACACACACAGCATCATACACACCTACAAACCCCCTGACACAGACGGAAGCGTCACTGTCAACATTCATTTGTAAATGTTGCTTCACATCAGCAGGTTGACAGATTGACATGTTGTCGAGTAAATAAAAAGATTTATCTCCCTTCAGTAAATAAATTCTGCACTACAGTCACTGTTCAGATCCTCGACTCCAGGAAAAAAAAAAAGTACTACTGTAATACTCGACTGTGAGCGGAAATTCTGCATTCAAATGTAACGAAGTTCAAGGATTTATCAGTAAAGTACATTGACTGTGTATTAACTCACCTATAGCATACATACATGCTACAGCACATAGAAAGTTGCATGTTGCCTTTACATCTCGGACTTCAACATTTTATTCTGTCTTTTCTCCATGGCTTTGCAGTTCTGCTATGAAAAAGGTTCTTCATCTAAAGCACAACTCCGGTTTTTCATAATCATCCAACCAGAAACACATCAGTAATAAGGGAGGAGATTTTTCCCAACCTGTTTACTTGGACCCCTCTTAATTGTATAAAAAAAAAAACCTTGAGCCTCTCAAGGACCCACAAAGCGATACATCATCTAAAATGAACATACATTTTAATCTCTTTCTCTCTCCCCTCCTCTATATCCCACTCTCACACATCCTCTTGTTTCATGAGAGATCTGAGCATCAGGTCATCCTGTGAACATTTTCTGTTTGAGTAGTCAGAAAACTGAATTGCTTCGCTGCATGTTTCCTTTGCCTCTGAGGTCACTACCGTAAAGGCGGGGAAAGCTGTGCCGTTTAAAAAAAGACTACCTGCTCTGTTTAGACAACAAATGTGGATGCGGACCTAAATCTGGCATTAAGTGATGGCCGAAACGCACTATCCAGTAACTTGTGTGTTACAACAGGATGTTTGTGGTTTTCCACAGTTTAACAGTTTGATCACAGGATGAGTTAAAGGAACAATGCGTCTAAAATATCCTCCTCCTCCTCTTTCTAATGAGACCGATCTGACTTAAAGCCGCCCTCTGTCTGATCTGGATTTATTTTATTCTGAAGTCTTTGTGCGTGCAGATCATGAACCTCTCGTCACACATTATTAAACACTCGAAAAACTATCACTGAATTTAATTTCCATGAGACGTCGAGTTAATTCACTTTTCCTTTTTCTGCCTTTTTCACTTTTAATTTCCGAGAGCGGCGAGGTCAGAGGTTAATGAGCGCGCTCGGTTTCTTCTCCTGTTCCATATTACATGAAGTGATCAGTGTGCAGTGATCAGCGTGCAGTCAGGTGAAACCCTCCGTAATGACCTACTGTCGGTTTAATCACATTAAAGACTGAACGGAAGAAAAGAAGAAGGAATCTGGATCCAAGTTGGGAAACTTTTCTCTTGTTTCAGGAAATTTAACAAGAGGAAGAAGTAACAGCAGTGGCGTCTCCAGGATTTCTGGTGGATGAGCAGATCTCACATCGGGCCCCTCGACTAACCCTGAGATATTAGCCACACCTCCATTACACAAATGACCCTTTAAAACAATGAATTAAAGGTCGACAACATTTTAAGGCTATACAGTCTGTTAATAATCAACACCATCAAAAGCAACCAAAAAAAACATATTTTTCATAAAACAGGTGTGCAAGAGAAGAATGAGTCCATCAAACTACTTCACACTGTCTAAATTGCACAGATACATTGACAACATTTTGGTTTATACTGAAAAAATGAGTGGATAAAAAAAATCCCTTTAAGATATTAAAATGTTGTTTTTTTTCCTTTTCCACAAAGTGAGTTTGCTCTTTGCGCTGAAGAACGTGCGCTCTCTATATTGTGACTTTATTTATCCAGCCCAACAAACAAACAAACAAACAAACAAACAGCCCCTTGGTCTGGTCTCCTTATTATTAGAAAGCAACATTTCAAGTTATGCAATCAGAAAGAGATTTGACGCATCTGCTGAAGATGTTTTTTAGAAGGCCGAATCTTTGAAGTCAATACTGTAAATAAAGTTTAATGATTTCGAATGAACACATGAGAGTGTAAGCGGGGCGTGATGTGCAGCAGTGTGGCCGCCGTGACATCGAGATGAGCCACAGAGGAGATAAAAATGATAAACTCTTCAGCTCGACCTACCGCGCTCTCCTGCTGGTGATTCAGCCGCAGGTTCAAATCCCACAACACACACACACACACACACAGTAATGACCCCTGGCTCCTCCCAGCATGCACTGCTGCTGTGTTTTTATGTTTATTTATGGAGGGATGGACTGACATGTTTATTGTGGCCCTCGGATCAGGAGCCGCTGGGGGCCACAGGTGCAGAGTTTTACATGAGAAGAGATTTACTGTATGGTCGCCATGGAGAACAGGGAGACAAAGGAGGGAAACAGGGGACACGGGGCGGGGGGGGGGGGGGGGGGGGGGGGGACTGTGCTCAAGGATCAGCGCTCACTGATACTGCTGTGACTGACTGTGAGTTTCAATATCAGCATTTTGTAGTTTTTCTTTAAGCTATTTTAAATAACAAACAAATGCAAATCAATCAATGCACTCTATGTTGTGTCTTTATTTGCAGAAAAACACAAAGGCAGCAAAAATGTAGCAAAAACTGCAGTTCCTACAGTTTCCACTGGAGACCGTCTCCTGTAGTAACTCAGTTACCATAGAACCCGATGTTAAAATGTCCAGCTTTACAGCAGAAATAATCATATCTACAGCCTGGTACAAAGAATAGCTTTTGGTCTATTAGTGTCATAGTCAAGACCACACTAATCGAGACCAAGACATACACGAGACCAGAGTGCTCCGAGACCAAGACATTTAGGGATCAAGATTGAGTCAAGACCAAAACCAACGCAGGCCAGGCAGAGACAAGACCAAGACCTAGGCAGAGCAAGACCGAGACTAAGAACAAGACGATAAATATCAATGAAAAATCGTCATCTTGTGTGCAGTGGGGGCGTCACTCACTTAGACCGTAAAACCGGGAAGGTTACGATCGTAACTGGGGGTTAAACATCAAATTATGAATGAATTGAAGCTGTTTGTTCCGTTAGTAAAAGAGGCGTTTTCCGCCTAGTCACAGTAATGACGTAGAAAAATAGCCTGTCAGTGGTGGTCTTGATTTAAAATCCAGAGTCTGCCGGGGCCGGGTAAAAATGCTTTCGATTCCAAGACGAGACCAAGACCTTCAAAAAAGTGGTCTGGAGTACGATCTTAAGACCAAGATCGATTTCGATTTACTACAACACTAGTCTCTATAGCTGTTTTCTCATTTCTTAACTGTACGGGCTGAATTTGAATAAGAAATGTAAAGGTTGCAAAACTTTTACTATTATCTAGAGTCCCTCTGCACCTTTAAGAAAAAGCTAAAGACCCAGCTCTTTCATGAATACCTACTAACTTGATGATGATGGTCTCCATATTACTGATGATGATGATGGTAATGACGATGGTTTTTGTTTGATAACAATGACTTATAAGATGGTTTCTATACTGATTAGAGCTCTCAAGAACTGCCCTCAATGTTGTGCTTTGCCTCTGGTCACTTCCTGTCAGCACCTGTGTGTCCAATCGGACTCAAAGCTGATCGTTTGCTCTTACTGACATTGTTCTCTTTTTTCTAGATCCTTGCTTGTGTTGTTCTTACTCTCTGATGTACGTCACTTTGGATAAAAGCGTCTGCTAAGTGAATTGTAGAATCTAATAGTAAGGTGCAAAATCTTAGGAATAAAACTGTATTCAGGCTGGTCAGAATCCTTGTTTGTGTTGTTATTTATACTTTTGTAGCGTCAGGGATTCTTGCAGATGACTTTTCCGTCCCTGTCCTTTCAGCTGAAATGTTATAATCTGTTGATTTTATCTTACAGCTGCAGTTTGCATCGAGAGAAACCCGAGAGTCAGAGGGAAGTATCAGGTGAGCGACAGTAAGATCAGCAGAGACAGACAGTAAAAGAGCATCACCTGCTGATGTATTTATTCACAGTACAGACAGGAGGAGGAGAAGAAATATTTTACTGCTGTTTTATTACTGCTGAGACGTCTGCAGGAGGAAACAAGATTCACTCTCATGTCAGCAGTTATGACAGGAAACACACCGAACACAACTCAGCTCAAGCACAGAGAGAAAGACTACATTACAACCAGAGGCCGGCAGACAAAGATACAACAAACAGAGATGTGCCTGAGAGGAAACAACACAAACACACATAAAGAACAGTCTGCTGAAACTTATCTGACAGATTTCACCTTCTGTTTTTATTTCTCTGGGTGTAGACACATGATATTTCTTTTGTCAGTTTCAGCAGATTCTTTTTGTACAATTTGAATGTTCTGTACACAACAAACCACAACAAAAAAAATCAAATTTCTGACTTTTAAAGTCCTAAAAATTCTATCATATCACTCTACAATAAAACTAGTTTCTACCTGAGTACTTCCAGTTTAATCCAGTGACATATCAGTATTGCACACACACATGTTATTGAACAATTTGTTGGCCTGTTCAGATTTGACTTCCTCTACATTCATCAGCTTTAGTTACCTTATTAAACCTTATATTTCACAAAAATAAAACACATGAAGAGGTACAACTATCATGAACAAAGAAACAGTCAAATGGATGATGTCGTCTAAAACTGTCACATTTCTTTATCTTTACATCCCAACACAAACACCACCGGAGTCTGTTTGCTCTGCAGTGCAGTTAGTGAAAGCTTTAACCCTTTGTGTTTGTTTAGTGAATAGTTAGACGCTGTGTTTTTGACTCATTTGAACAGATATATGAGATACATTTGTGAGTCTGAGGGAAAATGAATTCCTTGTTTGAGTTTGTTGTGAATTTTTCTCTTGTTTTCTTTTCTCTATTCTCTTAATAAAGGGAGACAGTGATTTCAAACCTCCAAATCAGGACACTTCACTCGTAATTCAAACCCATGTGTATCTATTAACAGATCTGTGACCTGCACTACAAGGTGGTAGGCAAAGGTTTCTGTTGTAACGTGAGTATGATAAATAACTAGGTAATTAGTTTTCGTTTGATTATGGGTTTTCCTATTTTCTGGTGTGCACTTGAACGTCACTCGTTTTTACCCTTGATTCCAGCACGTTGCTGTCTCGTTCACATTCTGTTACAAACTCTTACCATTCAATATAAAGAGTGAATATCTGGACTTAAAGTTGTCGACTGGTCCTTCATAGAAGTTACCACAGTTTCCTTCTGAGCAGTCCGTTGAAGTTGGTTGTCAACGACTGTTGCATCACTGATGTAGGTCCAAACAGTGCTACTTCCAGTCTGTACCCACCATTTGTTTTAGCTTGTTTTAATATGGCTTTGTATGTCTGCATTCACAGTGGGCGACTGAAAATGAACACTTGCAGTCAGCAAAACGCAGAATATTAATTTCATTGTATTTTTTCAAAGGAAGCTCTAACTCACTGAGCTCTCTGGAAAACTCTGACTTCCTTTTCAGGATGACAGCTCGCCGACCTGTTGTTACGCAGCAGGTCCTGTTAGTATGATAAGCTTGTCAAGCAACGTCCGCAACCCAGAGATTGATTGACACATGTACAGACAAATCAGTATTGAACTTTGTGATGTTTTTCTATTGGTTTAAACATGACGCTGACTGACATGTATACAGACAGATCAGTGTTGCCATCACGGTGTATTGTTCTGGTTGGTTAAGCCGGGACAGAGACTGTTCAAAACCGGGACATATTCATGTTTTATAGATATTTGTGGGTACTCAGGACACGCAGCTTGAAACCAGGACGGTCCAGGTCGAAGCAGGACGTATGGTCAATCTATCTTAATATCTCTTCTTCTTTTCTTTTTTCATCCCTCCTTTACCTTTCTCCCTTAAAATTACCTTTTTTTAATCCCTCCCTTCTTCTTTTCACCCCGCCTCCTCCCCCTTCTTATAACTTCTTTCCATCTTCTCTTCTCTCTCCTCACACATTTCAATTTTCTCTTCCTCCCTCCATCTCTTCTTTGTTTAACACATTTTCTATACCTGATTTTTTTGTTCTTCTCCTCCTTGACACACTTATGATTTCTCCTATTTTAATCCATCAGTCTTTCTCCTCCGCATCACTTCTCTTCCTTTTCCTTTTGTGTTTTTTATTTCTTTGTTTCCTCTCTTCACCTCTCCTTTTTTTCCTTCCATAGCGTTTTCCCCCCTCTGTTCAGTCCGCTTCTTTGGATCCCGTTGTGCATATCACTCCTTCCTCCTCCTTCGAATCACTCGCTTACACCTTCAGTTGTATTTCTCCTCCCTCCTCTCCTCTCCTCTCTCCTTCCATACCTTGTCTTCTTTCAGCACATTTTTACACCTTTGTTATGTCCCCATTTAGATTTTTCCACCATCCTCTGTTCCTCCTCATCACTCCAATCATTTTCATTTCTTTTCTCTTACTAAGTTTTCTATTCCTATATCTTTCACTCTCTGACTCCTCTATTTTGTCTCATATGTTTCTATTTTTCTGTCAACAACCATCCTTACCTTTCGTCTCTTCCTTAATTTCTATTTTTCTCACCTTTCCTTTTTGGATTCCTTTTTGGTAATCCCATCCCTTCATCTCTTCCCTCTCCTCCTCCCAATCCCTCCTCTTCCTCTCTTGTTGTTATTTTTCACCTTTCTCTCAATCCTCATACTTGTGTTTTCTCTCCCTCTGTCTCTCTCATCCTGCACATTTTTACACCTTTGTTATCTGCCCCTTTAGATTTCTCTTCTCTCTTAATCCCTTCCTCCTCCTCCTCCTCCCAATCACTCCCCTCCCTCTTGTGTTTCCATTTCTCACATTTCTCTATATTTCCTCTCCTCTTCTCCGTCTGTCTCCCTTTCCTCCTCTGTTTTTCCCCCTATTTCTCTGTATTTCCTCCCTCCCTCTCCTCCCCTCTCTCCCTCCTCACATTTATATTTTCCTCCCACCCTCCCTCCCTGCTCTTCACAAACACGCCTGTAACCATGCCCTTTCCCTCTTCAAACTAATTACCTCGGCTACCTTGTACCCGCCGCCCCGCGGGACTCCAACAACTGTCAGACCAGTATTATTTTTGAAATTTAAACAATCATCTTACGTGCGCTGCTGCTAAGATCCTGGCCTTTTCGGCAGCTTCGACCTTCAGTAATTAATACCCCAGGGCCCATTATTGGCAAAGCCTTTATCCTCTGGGCCAAGAAGCCTCTAACCCGCTAATTACGGCCAAGCAGCTAATCTTCCAGCCGCATGATTGACAGCTACACCTATTCTACTAATTGCCTGTTGCAGACAACACCTGGTGAACCGCAGCGCCGGGGGACAGCGCCGCGCTCCGACAACGCCTATGGGTCCTAGGGGAGGCCAAACAAGTGAGGGAGGCTCTGTGTTTGAGTGTATGTGTGTGTGTGTGTGTGTGTGTGTGTGTGTGAGACAGAGAGCGGGTATTGTCTTTACGAGTGTTTGTGTGGAGGAGAGGAAGATGTTTAGTTTGTTCGGTTTATTGTATGTGTGTGCAACATGTTGCTTATTGAGCGTAAAGGAAATAAATCACAACAAGCGCATATTAAAATATTGAGCAAATGTTTCAGTGACACTTGAGATTTCGTCCGTCTCTACGAGGACACCTGAGCGTCGTCGGCCATTTTTAAACCGTCTGCATCACATGATCTACGGTTTGATTTAGGGCGTGTCCTGCTCCACTATGTTAGGGATAATGTAGTCAGCAGGTTGTTATCATGGAATGAAACCCATGGAGGGTCATGAAAGACGTTCCTTCTTGATAACAACCTGTTCACTATACATTATCCTGCTCATTATACGGCTACTTACTCAATAAATCGATAATTTTAAACAAAATAATGACTTGGAAATTATTTTATTGATTTAAAAATGATGTATTTCTCCTGCTAAACAAATAGATCGTAGGAGCGAAGTTAGTAGCAGCAGCTAACTCTGTAGCCTTCATAAAATGAGATGATATTACTCACATTAAACTGAACATTTCCACAGATGGTGAAGTGAGACAAGGTGAACACAGCAGCATAAATTAATGCAGCAACTGATAAAGTTTTTCTGCAGTGAATTATCTAGCCTTTAGGGTGCACTCACAGATAATCTGTACTGTGCCTAGGCACATTTGACCCCCAAATTCCGGTTTGTTTGACTAGTGTGAGTGCTCCGCTTCATGCTCAAGCACGGTACACTTCCTTGGCCCTGGTCGGATGGCTTTGCCACTGTACAATAGCTCATGTACAAGTACAAGCAGGGGTACAGAACATGGACATAAAGCACAATCAATCAAGCTAAAATTAGCCACACAGTCAGTAAATGCAGTCATATTCGTACCGTGTGTCCATTTTATTTATTTATTTATTTTTGAGTCTACCTGTCTTGTAATCTCTGCACATTTCTTGCAGAAAATCCTCTTGCGTCCCACTTTCATATGATATGTTGTGCAGAGATTCTGCAGGAGACAGGCCTCATTTTGATGATTTTTTTTTTTTTTTTTTCAGCAGTAGACATCAGAGACTGTGCAATTTTGATACTTTAAGATCTTAGTGCTGCCTCTGACATGGCCGATCAAAACCTGATGATCACCAGACTTTAGCATTGGATTGTTGGACAGAAGTTTTAAAGGTGAGCTTGAAAAATAATTTTTCCTCCTCTGCCTCCCTTAACTGTGGGGTTCCTCAGGGTTCAGTTTTAGTGCCTCTTCTGTTTTATCTGTACATGCTGCCACTGGGTGCCCTTATAAGGAACCCCGACATATCGCTTCGGTTTTGCAGATGACAAACACATCACTCAAAAGCTGCAGCCTGCAGTCTTTGCATCCGCTGCTTGACTGCTTCCAAGATATTAAAGAGAGGATGGCACAAAACTTCTTGAAACACAATAAGCAAAGAAAATTGCAAAAAAAAAAAAAAATGACCAACTGTCAGCGTTTTAAAAATCTTTTGCTTAAAGCCTTGGTGTGACTTTTGATTCTTCCTTTCAAATTGATAGACACAGATGGTGAGAGGCTGCTTCCTCCAATTGCGAGTCTTAGCCAAAGTGAGTTTGTTGAAGTTTCAAAGACACTGTCAGTTGTGTAAATACAGAGCGCTAACATCATGTTAGAATATGTAGAACATTTAAAGGTAGCCAACAATATGGGACTTTCAGAGTAGATGTCCAGTATATGTCGCACTTAAGCACCGGTCTCTCAGTATCTTTGCCGATACCTCCTGTGTTCCTCTGTGCATTCCCCCTACTATACACCGCCCCCGCTTCCCCTCCATTTGTGTTCCGACATTCAAGTCTGAGTTTGCAGGACTCTCTATATTCAGATAAGCAGCCCAAAGTTTAATTATTTGACCATCTTTTATTTTTTTGTTTTTAGACCAAAGAAAGCATTGTTCTAGTCAGTTGATTCTCCTTCGGTTTGATGACAGTCCCTCATTATGCCCCTGAAAACTGCCACCCTGAGTGGGTGGGGCCATCTCTCCTCCTCCTATGGCAGGGCTAACAGTTAGAGAGGGAGGGGTTCACGTGAAAAGGAGCGTGGCTCATCTGACAGACGGACGGGCTTGTTGTAGCTCAACCTCTTTGTCTGTTTCTAAGTTTACAGAAAGTTAGTTTCAGACAGCATTTCCAATATGGCAACCACCACAGATGAGCTTCAAAGTCTGCTTCATAAACCAATGTGGGTCGTCACAGAATCTACGTCTTATATACAGTTTATGATGTAACTTAAAAACATTCAACCGGTATCCTTCTTCTGGCTTCTCACAGGAACTCCCCCAGTTAAAGCCTTGTTGATTTGACTCAGCTTGTATTTTTAAAGTGTTAAAGAATAACAGTAGTTTTCTCAAGACACTTTACAAAATGAGTTGGTCTAGAGTTTACTTTTTATTATAAAAACATTTAACATCATATTGTCCGATTCACATCATATCAAATCACAAAGTACAGTATTGCATCATGTCATATCTCATGGTGTGGTTTTCTAGTATCATTAATCATCATTATATTACATCATATCAGCGATATGCATTTGCCAAGCATCATATTGAATCCCATAATAATGTATTCTCTTAGTGGTGAACTGAGCATTTGAAATGTGCAGAGGGGTCGTCCTGACTTTAGATATTTAATGTCAAACACACAGAAACACTTCTGCTGCTGGTGTGTGATATTTATTTATATTCTCTGTGACAGTTTGACTTAAAGTCCTGTGAGTACGAACAAAAGGCCCAAACATGTCCTCAGGAGTGTGTTAAAGGTTCCTCTGTTATCCTGTGAGCTCAAAGCTGCAGTTATTTATCATTTATTTGAGCTCACTTCACAGTAAAGGTCATGAGCTCCGAGTGCTCCTCAGTTGTTCTTCAGCGGGTTTTTAAACCGGCGTGTTGGTGAGTTGGGGTTTGCAGAATAAGTCGGAGTGATATCTGAGCGTCTGACAGCAGCAGACGACGAGGGGAATGATGTCTGAAGGCAGCCGGGGGGGTTAGGGACTCTCCGTCAGTCTGCCTGCGTCTGACAAGCTGGCGAGGGGAAAAGGCCAGTGCTCTGAGGCTCAGCAAGGGGCCGCAGGCATGAGGACGCCGTCGACCGCTCACTACGACGAGAGGCTTCTTCACGGTCCAACGGGACGCCCGGCGCCACCGTGTTGTGCAAATGTAACGCATCGCCCCCCCGCGGCTCCTGACCTCAGCCTGGCAGCCCGGCGAGCATCCGATCAATTGATCTAAATAACATTATGATGTGATTAACATAAACAGTGTGTGGAGGGGCCCCGCCGGCCCCACGCAGACCGGACCACACAGCAGGCAGCGGCACCACGGAGCCCACGACACGGATCAGAGAGTCAGAAAATCCATCTGCAGAGAGACTGATGCAGACTAATATGCAAATGATACAGCATGGAGTTGCTGTAAAGAGGAGACAACAACATTTGTCATGAAGCTTCACTTAACTTTTTATAATCGAAGCTTTATTTTACAGGTCTGTGTTTAAACGTAATTTAGCCTGATAATAAACCTAACCTTAAACTAATGAGCCCTGGACTTCACAGGATGATAAAAGTAGACATTTCCTTAAAAGACATAGTGAAAGAAGTGTGTTGTGTTTTCTGTTGTAAAGTCCCATATTATTGGCTACCTTTAAATGTTCTACAATTTTGAGAAAAGAGACGAGTAGCTGGGCGACTGCGGCTCAGTTGGTGGTGTCGTTGTCTCTCAACCGGAGCCCAGCTCCTGAAGCAACATGTCCGATGTCCAAGGACAAGACGCTTAACCGCGAATTGCTCCCACTGTGAATGACTGGGATTAGTTACTTCAGATGGTCTCACTACAAAGCAATCACTGCCATCAGTGTGTGAATGGGTAGAAGTCATGCGCTTTGAGTAGAAGAATAAGCTCAAATCCATTTACCATTTATCTTATGCAAAATCAAAAATATACTGTACACAATAACACTATATAAACGATCTTTTAACATTTTAACACACAGCTCAGAGGCATTTTAACACTAATCAATATATGTGTTCTTGCACACACACACACACACATACACACACACACACACACACACACACACACACACACTCCCAACCCGACACAAAGACAGCATCCCTCTGCAGCGGGAGCAGCTCCACAGCGCCCCCTGGGTCTCTCTCACAGCTGTGTAGTTCCAGCAGCAGATTAATCATCTAGGTTAAACTTCAGTGATAAATGAGCCGCCGCCACCAACACACTCTACACACCAACGGTCAGGGGCCTCAACACACACACACACACACACACACACAGCGTATGCACAAACACATTTCATGTAGTATAAAGTCTTTAACCAGTTAGCCTAAACTAAAGATTCAAGTTTGCAGAAACCTGGTCAAATATCCAGCAGATTAAAATCAGTCTGATTCAGGATCAGTTTAGTTCAGTAGAGATCATGAAACTACAACTGTGGAATTAATATATACACTTAATTACAAATACCATGAGTTATGTTATGCTGATTGTTTTTGCTTATGTTTGCTGATGTTATATTTGTAATGCGTTGACAACATATCAAACGACAGCTAAGAAGTAATGTGCAAGCTTGTCAATCGTTTCTGTAATCTTTGCTGCTAGCAGTAGCTTTAACTTTATGCTTGTTTTAGAAGCATAAGTTATTATATATAGTTATATTTTTCAGAGTGTAATGATGAATGTGTGTTTTGTTGATACTGTACATGTTGTATGTGGAAGTGTGCAACTGTTTTAGTGCGTCTCTGTGGTGTTAAGGTTTTTCCCAGAGATTTCCAGGAGTTTCTATCTTTATGATCCATTTCCACCTCCGCCAGCCCTCTCCACCTCTGGCAGTACACACACACACACACACAGACACACACACGGACTCTGGGGATTGTGGGTAATGGCAGCAGGGCAGACCTGTAGCCATAAAAGCAGCAAATGGAGCAGAAAAATATTTGGAAGAGAACGACAGCTTTAGTCCTCGGCTTGGATTTACCTTCTTTCTTTTTTGCTCCTCAGCTCCTTGCGAGTTTAAAGTTCACTCGAACAACACTCAAACACACCTCGGTGGAGGTTTTTTCTCGGTTTGGTTTGTTTGTTTCCATCGTTGACCTTTTGTGGTGAAACGTCTTCATTTCAGTCAAAGACCCTGGGGAAGAAGAAGTCAGAGGAATTCTTTGAAAACCAACACAAACCAAAGAGAGAGAGGTTTAAGGAGCTTAAAATAAAGTCACCTGAACAACTGGTTAGTCATGCTAACAGCTGAAAAGAGTCTAATGTATGTCAGTCAATTGTCGTTTAAAATCAGGCTGAATTGATTGAGTAATTAGGACATAAGGTTGAATGGGAAGAAATAACAAGTGCGGTTGTGGATCAGTGGAGTCGGTCATCTCTTCGCCCCCTCAAGTTTCTCCCACTGCTTCATTGGCAGCGTGTTCATGTGTTTGAATGGAAATAGTTTGTAACGATGGACACGTAACACATAAGCCTCTGCCATCAGTTTGAGAATGCATCATGTGGTGGATGGAGCGAGCACCAAACAGGAGGTTGACTCTACCATGCATGAGGTGAGGAAGTTATCATGTAGTCTTTAGTTTTCATCTTAAGGTCATAAAAGCTGAAAAAGTGCTCAAACCTTTGATCGAAACTTGAACAATTTTACCAATCATAATTAAAATGTGCTCACAGGAACCTTAATCAATGATTAAATATTCAATCAGATCACATAAATGTTACAGCAACAAACAAACAAAAATGGTTTTGGTCTAGTTCACACATTCCTCCTTTGAAAATGTGATCCAACCTTCATTGCTCCTGAGATGGATGTGTTTAAAATCTTCAGTGTGATGGCTCTTGGTCTCGTTTTAAGTTTCTCACTCCAGGGTTTACTAAAGTGTGTATCAGCAGTTTCTGTAGAAGTTGTACAGATTGCCATGGTAAGTCAAATTCAGGTAAACATCACATTAAAGAAAAACTAGGTTGACCAAAGTGCCTTACAAAGTTAAAAAGTACATCAAGAAAACAACAATTCACAATAATGATTAAACAATATGTTTGTATTAAACATTCTCTTCTCAAAGAGGTTCAATCTCTAAAATTGTGAAGCACCCTTAAGTTACTTTTATGTTTTAAAGAGGAAATATTATCCCCCTTTTCCACCTTTTCAAACAGTCCCCCTGTGGTCTAAATGAAACATCTGTGCTGTGTTGGTCAAAATATAACATGAATCAAGCACCAGAGGAGGTTTGTGACCCTGTATAAATCAGCTCTCTCAGAACGCTCCGTTTTTGTGTGTGTGTCTCTTTAAATGCAATGACACTTTTCTTGTAAGACTTATGTAGACCACAAACAAAGGACTGGATGGGTTTATTTCACTTTTTGTGGTTTGGGAGACACTCAGGTTACCCAAATATATGTTCAAAAACACAGTAAGTGGATTTTTCACACGTCCCCTTTAAGCTATGATTTTCACAAATAAATGAAATTTCGTTGATGTTCTTGAAAACCTTCTGGAGAAACATGTTAAAAAAACAGACATGTTACAAACTCTGTTGTGGTGATGGAGGCGGTTTATCATTTGTATCTAGACTTTTCAAAGAGTTTCTATCAGTCGGAAAAACACTAAACTAGATTTTTAGATTTTAAGTCATTACAGAGACTCATGCATATATTTTACTGGCTATTGTTTGAAATGTCTTTACAGACAGGAAGTCAGTGACACAAGACCTGTGCAGGTGAGCGTCTCGTCTTCTGCTTCTTCTTCAGTGTCGGGTGTTTCTCAGCTGATTTATTATTCATCAAATAAATTAATACGATCAAACAAACGCTGACGAACTGAGGGTCAAACACATGCAAATATTAGCATGTCGAGACGCTCTTTACACACTCCTCTGTGTGTGTGTGTGTGTGTGTGTGTGTGTGTGTGTGTGTGTTTAATTAGCTTCCTGCTTACTCTCTGATGCTAGCTAATGAAGCTCTGAGTGTGTTAGTGATGAATTGGAGGCGTCACATTAAAACATGATAAATCGGACTCAGCCCCTCTGGACATCAAAAAACACGACGCCGTCCGAGCACTGCAGCACAGGATCATGGGTAAATGAGGGGGGAAGGAGAGAGGCATTGTGGGAAGTTGTATGTAAAAAAGGCACACAGAGCTGAAATGTCAGGCCCCTAAAGAGGGGCCCCGACTGACAGAGTGCAGAATAAACCACAGAGAAGGAGAAGAAGCTGAGCCTCACTTAAAATGGAGAGACACAAAGAGGAAGACCAGAACTGAATAAAAACAGGTAGAATACATTAAGTATATACAAATCTGTAACACACACACAGGGAAGAAGAAAATATAAGGATGAATATAAGAAACATGCAAAAACAGAGATAAAACTAACATGAAAAAATCATTTTAATTTGTAAATGAGGACATAAAAGAGAAAGACTAATGTTATCTGTGAGTTATTGTGTGCATTATTTGTCTCAGTTTGTTTGCATTGGTTTTGTTTTAAGTATTCATAGTTCTGCTGCTTTTTAATGTTCTATTTCTGTACATTGTTGTGTACCAAAAGATTAAGACAATCTTCTCCTGTGTGTAAATAAAGTGTGCAATCTGACTCATTCTAATTCTGATATAATAAACACACATTCCTGTTTGTCACACTGACTTTAATATACAAATTTTACGTGCTTCATATTGGACTTTGACGGCCATTAGTCAACTTTTGCTGACACCGAGTTTAAGTTTTGATTAGTTTCTGGAGAAGCTACACAAAAGTCCATCCTCTGGAATTTTTAATTTTTTAAAGAGGACCTTCTACAGAAACCATTCTGCAGGCTTTAGAGGAAACAGAGAGCAGAGGTGTCTTTATTTTATTTAAAGTTACTTTTTAAATCTGTTTATGTGTTGGTGATACAGAACGATACTAAATTAAAGGTGATATGTTAAGCTATTAATTTAGATTAAATTCCAGACATTATCCTGAGTTAACCACACATAGTTTATTAGATAAAAACAAAGTTGGACTTTGAAACATAAAAACATAAATGCTGATAACTCCTAAACGTTCCCCTCTGTCCCTCAGGGTCCATCTACAGCTTTCTTTTTTTTCACTGGAAACGCTCATCACCTCAATTTCAAAGTGCTCCTCAGTAGTAACTGTTTGGTCTGTTCTGAATAGCTCTGTATCATTAATTTGAGCTTTGATTATATCTATTATTTTATATTATAATATCAATAACACAAAGAAAACATGCAAACAATGTAAATAATCAACTACCGGCATTAGCAGCAGCTCTGGATCTGGACGTTGTTCCCTTAATAAGACGAGTTAGATTTGTTTGTCTTCAACATTTTTATTGACAATACTGATATCACATGTCCCGCCCCTTCTGGATTTTGATTGGTCAGTGAGGGAGACGTGACATCGCAGAGCGTCAATAGTTAAACAGTTTTTCAACAGCGACAAAAAAAGATGACGCTGAGGGCGTTCTTAAAAACGTTGAACGGCATTGATTTTGTACAGGAAATGGGCACTGCCAGTGTAAACAATGCTGTTTGTGTACTTGGGCCCTTAATGAAGACCATGTGATGTGGTTAGAGCTCCAGAAAAAACTTCTAAATGGACTTTGAGGGGTGATATTTTTGTCAAGATTTTTATCCAAGAATTTAAACACGGAAGCTGTTTTATTTCACACGGTCCATGTGTTCTGATATCGGCCCTGAAAAGACAAAAAATGTGTATCGTGTATTGTTCTGTCTTTTCAATGTTGAGCTTGTGTAGCCCGGTCTCTTGTGAATTTATATAGGCATGTATGAATTTTAGTGACCCATCTGGTGGTGGGCATTGTAAATTGGCTCAGGCTAAAAATGCTGTAGTGTGCCCAGCATCAGTTTACTGGTAATTAATCATAATTGTCCTTATACAAAAACACATTAAGTAAACAAAAATGTGTTGTTTTTTTGGATTCAGGTTAGAGCTTATCAGCTTTGTAATATGAAGAAATTAATCACCTATTAGAGGAAGAAGTGTGCAGACACATGGCTGAACCCTGCAGAGTCCAGGTCAACACACAGAATGAATGAAAACTGTGGCTGAATGTAAATCGACACAGTTTGTTCTGCAGCAGCCTGATGTGTCTAACAGTAGTGTGTGTTTTTGTCTCCCTGCTCATCGTCTGTCAGGCTCACAGCCTAATGACACGGAGCGAGACTTTTAATGTACCTACCAAGACGGCGATTATCACCTCTGTAATCCTACAGTTCATTAGCCCCCCCCACCCCACATCTTAATAATTAAGTTGGAGAAGTGCCGGGCTCCTGGGATCGCCTCCTCCTCCTCCTCCTCCTCCTTCTCCTCTTCACTAATGCATTAACACTCAGCCTCTGTCGGACTTTAAAAAGGTGTGTGAGGTGCTCAGTCTTTGGTGTGGTCTTGTGGGGGGTCATGGATAATTAGTGAAGAGGTATTGTTAGTGTTGTTTTCATGGGTGTATTGATCAAGTATAACAATGTTAACAAGCGGACAGGTTGATTGTCTTATTGATCTTCATGTTTCACATTCTTAAACTCACACATGAAGAAAAAAAGAAAACTAAACGGTCAATTGTTTTTAGGATCGTGCTATGGGCCAAATAATGATACCTATCGTCCTACTTCATTAATATCAGAATACTGACCTGAATGAGATTTATTTTTTGCTGAAATTAATTCAGCCCAAGTCAGCGGGATGAATTAAATTAATGAGATTCTTGTGTCAGTTTGAAGCACACACTCAAGGTTGAAGAAAGTTCAACGACTCTTCTGTTAGTGTTCATTACCTTCCCTCTCATCGTTCCTCCTCTATTCTGATAATCCAGTGCACACAGCACTGCAGGAGCCTCATTCGTCAAGAGAGCTGTCAGTCATGATGTTATACTCCTTTTAATAATGTTAAATAACTAATTCAAATTGAACTTCTCAGAAACATTAAAATTGAACAGAAATCAGCATGATGAGAATGAACTATAATGACTGATTCCAGGATTGACAAAAAATGTATCTGATGTGTTTTCTGATTTTATGGTTTGACCCTTATCACACCTGTTAACATGGAGGAGGCGGGGTTTATGACCTGAACTGCAGCCACTTAGCAGGGGGAGCTCTAATTGTTCTGGCTTCATTCAGAGGCACTGTTTCTCCGTCCATCTTAACGTACAGTGTGGAGTTATAGTCCAGCTGAGCTTTAATCTGCAGATGAACACAAAGCTAAGCTTCACTGTAACATTTTTATAGCACAGGGTTGATAGTTTATGAAGAAGGCGACGACACAGGACGTCTCAGTTTTTCTAAATGTATCCTCCTCTCTGCCAGTAACAACACCAAATAAAAGAATGAATTCCACATGGGCAAATTGAATAATGATTTTTTTCCTCTCCTTTTGTTTTTGTTTCGATTATTTTTGTTTGAACTTTAGACTTCATCGTTCCAGTTAAAAGAAAATGTATAATTAATTACTTTTATGTCATAATGATTTGTTGTGCCTGCACCTCATAATGACCAAGAAGAAGTAGAGATCTTATGTGAGAGAAAGACGTTGCTTTGTCTGGACCCCTGAGCAGCACACACACACACACACACACACACACACACACACACACACACACACACACACACACACACACACACACACACACACACACACACACACACACACACACAGTGTAAACAGTGGACTCTCCTCTGAGGACTCTTTTCATGCATTATGCAGACAAGGAGTCTGACCGCTGGCCAGCAGCTGATTGGCCATCTCAGGGTCGGGTTTGGAGTGTGTGTGTGTGTGTGTGTGTGTGTGTGTGTGTGTGTGTGTGTGTGTGTGTGTGTGTGGCGTTGGGGTCATAGGGGGGTTGATCCGTCCATCATGAGCAGCCTGGATGACTGACTGACTGCCCGGACCACCAAACCCCAAACAGAGGGATCGATGCAGGTGGACTGAGGATCTGCAGGATAATTCGACCACATCGACTGTTTGACTTCTTTTGTTCACATGAGGACAAAGACAAAGGTAAAAAAAAAAACTCACATTTAGTTTGAGTGCGTTTACTCTCATATTTACTCACAGCACCCCTCACAGGCTACAACGTTCTGAAGGCTTCATTCTCTGGAGAGCAGAAAAAGTTTACGTTATCTCGCTCATATTTTTGACCAACAAATAGAGACACTGGCCAGTTGATGGCTCCAGAGGACACTCAAGAGGTCAGGAGGGTCATGAGGGGTCCTCCTCTGGGAGCATAACATTTAGATTTTTCAATATTATGTGACACTCTGAATTTTAATACAGAATAAAGTAAAATAGACCCCCATGGAGATATATTGTGGAGTAATGACTTCCTTAAAAGAGAGTGAAGTCAAACTCCCTTTTAGTTTGTCGTTCTGAGCTCTGTGTTCAAACTGGCAGGACGGCCCTTCCTTCAGCTTGTTTATTTTTCACTCAGAGGCTCAAACTTGTTTCAAACATGATTTTGGGGGGAAGACAGTTAGCCCCGCCCACTGAGGGATGCTGTGTCTAGATGCAATATAGCGGAGAGACATCCAAAATAATTTGAAGGAGGACCAACAAACTTTAAAACCAATGAAAAAGACTTTCTATGGCCTTTAAAGAAAAAAAAAACAAAGAAACCGAATTAACTTTGAGATGCATATCATCACTTGAAATTGATGGCAGAATCTTGTTTCCAGATGTTTATTGGCAGTGGCCCGCTGCTGTCTCTGTCCCTGCTGATGAAACAAGATAAGAGGGGGTGGTGTGGAGACAGGAGGGGGGGGGGGAGGAACTTGGAAGAGAGGATTTGTTTTGATCTGAAACATGCAAATTAAGCCTTAAAATAAAAGCTCCTAATACATTATGTTTTGATTCTGATCTTGATTGACACGCCGACCAAATCTTTAAATTACAAGTAATTCTGCTCTTTTAGTCGTTTGGATGTCAGTATGAATTCTTCAAGAGACCGTAACAAGATGCAAGTTACTTTCAAATCAAATTACTGTGATATCAGGAAATATAACTTAATTTTCTAAGTAAATTATTGTAATAAATACTTCTAGATGTTTTAAAAGCAAAAACTATTTATATTTGATATCAAATTATGTCAATCGTAACGTACAAAATTTCAGCTCTGACAGAAAAAGTCAGTTTGTCACTTTTCAAATCCAAATTTCTAATTTCAGACATTTTCTGATAAGTACAAGTTACTGACACTGAATGAGCCATGAAGTCCAATAAACCAAACTCTAAACTGTTATGTCATTACTTTCCCCTCTCTAACATTACGTTAAATATTACATTTTATGCAAATATGAATCTTAACACACGTATACCTTCAATCCTAGTTAGCAACGTCAAAATACAAACAAAATTAAATATTAAAATGTGTTTAAAATAAATGAAAAGTTATGAACGGTAAATCCACAGTTTGTTGACTCATTCTAAAATAGCTAAGGTGTTTTGGTATAAACCTCAGACATTGGTATAATAGTTTTACAAAGTTGAATTTTAATTAAAATATCAATACTTAAATCCTGTCAGCCCTCTCAGTGTAACCAGAGAGTTTGCAGAGAGTCTCATTCATTTATAAAATAGTAAAACCTCATGTGTGTATCCGGATCTCTCATTCCCACGTTTAACTCTCATCTCTACTTCTCTTTGAGGACGACTCCGAGGTTCAGAGGCCAAATCCAACATTTCTCTCTCCTTTTTTTTTCATTTTTAATGACGACGTGCTCCATGATTTATTCAGACGACAAACCGCTCCTCTCTCTTCTTTTTCTTTCCTGAGGTATTAGTCACCGAGTGCTAATGTCAGATTACATTTCTCACCATTCTGCTTGTGATAAATGACCGAGACAGGCGGTAAAAAATAGATCAAAACCACTGGGAGTATAGGAGGAGGAGGAGGAGGCTGTTAAATAATTTCCCCTCACAGCCCGACTGAAAATACCACCCATTATTCGCTCGCTTGTCTAATCAAAGCTTGAGAGTGATCAGAGAGCAGCAGCAGCTCGTTCACCTTAACAAGCCGTTATCTCCATTCCACCTTAAAATATGGAGATAAGCTAGCTGAATCACGGGGCAACAAACTGTGTTATTACACCTTAAAGATGTCATTAAGGAAACAGAGAACAAAGAGACGCTTCAGAGACATGACAGAGCGGAGAGGAAGTCATTACCCGATCAGAACATCAAACATTTACACATTTAATCTGATAAGAATGAATCGACATATCCATTAGAAAAAGATACAAGAAATGTTCAATACCCTTTGTGGCTTTAGAGAACCACAGGGATAGATTTATTACACAATATAAAAACACTTTTGGATTAAAAACATGTAAAAGATTAGTTAGTAGCTTTAAAATGAGATCACAAAAGACAACTTTCAATTGCACAATCCACAATGGTAATAAGAAAAGTCACAATTTTAAGCCTTGCATCATATTAAGTAAACAATTGTTAATAAGAATGATTTGCAAATTGATGGTGTATTAAATTGTATAAAATAAATAATTATATATCTGCATTCTGGGTGAAATTAATTTAAAAATCAAATTCAAAATGGGATTATGAGAGAAGTTTTATCTTAAATCTTAATGTTATTGATTGTTTTCGCCTATTAAACCAATGAGTATTTGATCTGGTCAGTATCTCTTATTATACCACCAGTGTGTAGACTCCATGGGGGGGGGGGGATATCCTATCCTGCTGTCGGCCTCATTACCCCTCCAGGTACATGAAGTCGTCATGATGGAGTCTAATCCCTAAAGACTTTAAACATTTATTTTCTATATTGTTAAATAAATAATTGTTCATTCTTAACTAATCTCTCCTGATTGAAATAAAGCTGGAGACAAAAAAAAATGCAGCGTTTTAGAGAGTTTTTTATTTTTGAACTTTTTAAAGTATTCATTGAGGTACTTTCTCAACGCTGCACATACTGCATGTTCACAGCTGATATTGAAAGTTGTCAACAAGCTGAAAGTAATTTACACTTAAATTAATGTTTTTATTCCAATTTTTGAGAATTCAATGTAATATACTTCTTGCAGAAATAAATCAGCAATTCAGGTTTGATCATGTTGTTTGATCCCAAAAAATTACATCACGCGTTTATCGTTTACTCTTCTTCTTTTGAGAGATAATTTTGAATCCAATTTTGGATTACTGACCAGTAAACGTTTTGAAACTGTTGAAAAAAACCCAGAGTTTTTTTTAAACCTAATATCCTCACAAACTTTCATACCAGTATGTAAACAGAGTCATTAACAGGTGAACACACTGTGTTGTCAGGAGCAGCTGGATGGGTGGAGTCTGTTCACACCTGTTCAGCAGGTAAAGACACCTAACACCTGTTGTTGTGACTCTCAGCACCATGGCAACAGCAGATAAACATGTCCAGATCGTAAAAGTTTTAAGAATATAACAAAAAGTTTTACACTTTGACTTGTGAGGGCTCTAAATACTTACAAACCCCATTGTCTGCCCCTACAAAGTAGTGCCAAACCAGCCATGGGGAGTTCCTTATGGAAGAAAATAACCTGTTTCTACGGACTATAAAGAAAGTGAGAAACCTCTGTTGTTTTGGGACAAATACTACAACCTGCCTTTGATTGACCTTCTAGTAGGCGACAAAACACCATATTGGACCTTACAATGATAACACATCTACCGAGGACTCTGAAAGAAGTGAAGGACCTCTGTCGAAAGGTCCTGAAAAGTAACAATGAACCTCCCCTTTTGGGCCCCTAAAAAGATGTCAAACCTGCCTTGTGGGGTCCCTAAAGAAAGTGACAAATGTTCTTGTGGGGATCCTAAAACAGTGCCCAACTTGTCAAGTCTAGACCCTTATGGAAGTTTAACCTTTAGGGACACATAAGGGACTCAAAAGAAAGTGTAGTTTGGGACTGAATCCTTGTGGTACAACCTGAGTGACCCCTAAAGAATGAGCTGAACCTCCCCTGTGAGTACCCTTAAAATACTGACTGGACTGTTTTGTGGGAACCCTAAAGGAAGTGATGACACACTGTTGTGTGCACCTAAAAGTAGTAACTTTTTTTTTTTTTGGGACCCTAAAGATCATAAAAAATTTCCTCTGTTGAGTCTCTGTGGTCTTCTTTGACTTGCAAACTGGGTTTCCAATAATGGGAGGATTTCAGTCCTAATAAAATGCCTCACATCATCAGGATTCATCCTCTGGGCAACATGAATGTATTAGGTCAGTATTATTTGAGATATTTAACTGTGAGGCAAATTATTGAAATGACAGACAGACTGAAATCATCCTCCTCAGGAGGTGCTAATATGACTAAAAATACAATACATGAAACTTAAATAAACAAACCCTTCAGAGTAAAATGATTCATTTATAGTCAGTTTTGGTAAAAATCCTCAGTAGAAAAGCTCTATTGTGGCCTTGAACTGTCTTGTTATCACAGCTCAGAGAGGAGAAACGTGAGGGGTCATTATCATGGGCAGCGGCCTCTCACAGATGAGAGAGTCGGCTCTCAGTTTCCCCTCGACGGCAATTAGATGAGTGTGATGGGATGAACTTCACTGTTTTAGCCACGAGCGAAAAACTCTGCTGTCAGGCTGCTGCTGACAACCAGAGAGAGAGAGGAGTCAGAGAAATCTGCTGCTCGACTCCAAGTAATCCACTCTGAGAGACTGCAGGACTGAACACTTCTGCAGTATGGCAAATCGTGTAGAAATGTTTGATTAAGGTGTGTCCGATGTTTACAGTTATAGGGCTTAAGGAGACCTTTATTATTCTATACTTTGGTTTATGTCCAAATACCTGCAGGAACATTACATCTGCTGAAGTTTGAGTCTACTGGTAGTTAGCAAACGTTAGCATTCCCATTGAGGGCATATTAGCATGCAAATGTTAGCATTTTGCTCTAAACTCATTTACTGTGATAACCTGCACAGGTTGCCTTAACAATGCTGAGTCAGAGTATACTCTTGCAGAGCTGCATACATCAACATTACACACCCAAATGTAGTCTAAAAAGCTTCAGGTTCAACTTCTTTTTAAATCACGTCCCCACAATCCTTCCTAAATCAAAGTTTTGGGCCTGTATTATTTTCTTTACCCTGTTCTGTTTTTATCAAGTTATTTATTAATTTTCTCAAGATACTATTCTTATCTATTTGCACTCTGCTTCACTGTTTTGTATCTCGTATTTTGTGGATGCACAAAGTTTGATTATGACATGGCATTTTGAGTCTTCTAAAGATGTTCGCTTGTCATGATGGTACACATTATTACAGATTATTATATCCGCCTCAAACAATCAGATATTAACAGAAACCAGAGCTGAGCAGGAGCTCTGGAGGTCGGACAGGAGGAGATGAACCTGAAGATTCCTCACAGCTCAAAGGAAACCCTCTGAGGCTGCAAACAGCCGATAAGTCGTTCATTATTTAGACCGCAGCAGAGGGAGATCCAGCTGAAACAGTGTGCCAAAATTCTCAGCTCAGCTCTGTGGAGGATAATAGAGCTAATAATGAAAGACTGTCATGACTCTGTACATGAAATCTGTTTGATGAGGTTTAAAGACGCACATATGGCTGCTTCCCTTCAAATGTAATTAATACTGGTCATTTATCATTGATGGGAGTCGTCCTTTTTGGCATCTTTATCTTTATTTGATCTTTGATCTTTTACATTTTAGATGACAACGATCCAAACAAAATATTTGAATATTCTCATTTTCACAGAAGATTATTACGGTCATGATGAGAAAAAAGCAAAAAATAGAGGATCTTTTTTTTTTTTTTTACTTACTTTTTAAGCATGAAGTCCAAATGTAAAGCAGCGGGTTAAAGATTGAGAGAGTAGAATAAAATGGGAAATGTGTAAAAAGAAGTTGCAAAGTTGATGGAAAAAAGTTGATATGTCAAACAACGAGTCAAAATGCAAAACTCAAGTTTTCTTTCTCTCTTGAAAAGGAATTAATTAAATGAATTACCAATTTATTTATTGTATTGTTTCCATTATGGGTTATTGTTCTGGTATGAGAAATGAATGTGTATTTTGTGTTTTCTTTTTTGTTTCTGGAAAGATTTAAAGTCAATGAGAATTTCTTAGAAATTTGGCTCTGATTGTTTGACTTAAACTAAAATCTTTTTTTAACAGACAGGAAAATAAAAAAATCTAGAACAGCTGGAAAAAAGATTTGTAGTTTGACCAAAAATGCAAAAAGAAGAAGAATTGATTTGAGCCTGTAAGCAGTGACGTCCTTGAAATCGTCGGAGGATTTCAGACTGACAGCAGCTTCACATTTGTGCTGTTGTTTTTACTTTTCAGTTTTTTAACCTCGGTTATCGATCAGCTGCAGAAAAACTCGACAAACGGACAAATCCCGGCAGACTCTGAGAGATTTCAGGAAACAACCTTGGAGATGACAGAGTGAAGCATTGGCGCTCTGACGCTTATTTATTTATCACATCACTTCCAGCTCATGTGCCATCCTTCTAATCCTTCTTCTTTTTCTTCTTCTTCTTTAGTGTCTCGGGGAAAATAAAACTGACAGACGTGTGCAGAGATGATGATGGAGTGACACGGGTAGATTTCAACACATAACTCAGACGATCTCAGAGGGAAAACATGCCGTCGTCTTACACGTCTGTTTCATAGATGCCTGAACACACTATCTTTTTGGTTGGAGGTTTGCTGTCTGCGTTGGCATTTAGCATGAACTTTATCCTTAAATTGTGATTTGAAATACATTTTCCATTTCTCTTTTTAATTGGTGAAATACAGCGCTATAAGGCAACATAAAAATCAATGAAAACCATCAGTTAAGTCAACAAACTTTTCATAACTTTGTCTGCTTCAAACTGACACACGAATCTGTACATGTGAACTGTACCCACCTGAGGGAACTTTGACCTTTAATCAGGAAGTAAACTGTGTGTTTTGGTTTGAGAAAGGGACTTAGCATCACTTCTATGTAGCCAGCTCCCTTCTTCACATGTCTTGGCTCCAAATTACGCCACGAGCACAATATTTCAGCGCCTGTCGTGGGAGTATTTTGGCTTCACATTCACAAGACATAGGGAGATGGAGATGAGCCGTCCATTATGATATACAGTCAATGATTTCAAGTCTAAACTTGCTGTTTCAATGCATTTCCAGTTGTTTTGTTACACCTAACGATGCTGTTTGAGCCAATCGCTTCTAACAATGTTGAGCCATTAAATGTACAGTTTTTGGTGATAAGCTAAGCCAACTGTTTAACTTGTGTTCAGCCATGATTACACTAGCTCATATCTGAGCTCATCAAATCTCTATTCAAAAAGGCAATAACCATGTTGGACAGGAAACCTAATCATTTCCACTATTGCAATATTATTGGTAAGTATAATATTTAAAACTTTGACTGTTACCAAACCTTCATCTGTGTTTGTCTTCTTTAAAAGTTTTAAATGGGATTTGCCAAGCCACCCACCACCACTAATGTTTTTTTTCCAGAAAAAGCACAATAGGAGGATAAAAACCAGAGCACAAACTAGAGGAGACTGTAATGTACAGAGATGTGGAACATGAAAAGAGGTGTCTGTTAGGACGCATTTACACTATAGGCCAAGTAAGTCACTGAGTAGGTTACCTCTTGAACATACTTCATCATGTCGTAATGTTAGATAGTCGTGGATTTCCCACTCTGTGTTCTTCTGGGGTTTATCCAGCTGACTCTGAAGTTTTGTGTCTACCCAAATTTCGAGTAAACTCTCAACCTCCGATTGGACCAAAGTGAACCCGTTGTTTAAATGAGTGTCGAGAGAAATGGTCGCACTGATAAGGCTTCACGTCATGTCTACATTGGGCACCTATGCTTGTGCTCTTCAATGACAAACTGTACTTTGCCAAAGCACACCTCGGCCAACTGTGTCTGGGTGAAGGAAGTGTACCAGTACGGAGCACTCACTAATCAAACAAACTGGACTTTGGGGCTTTAACTTCTCTGGGCAGGGTACGGATTGCCGAGTGTAAGTGTGCCCTAAGAGACACAATTTCCTGGAGCAAATTACCGCTGCATATCAAGAATTGTGACAACTACCTAACTTTTGAATGAAAACTCAAATATTGGTTAAAAACAAACCATTCTTTTGCTAATATATAACATCTATCTACTCTTCTGATGCCCGTTCCTCTGGCTCATCCTACATTTTTAATATCTAATCGTATGTGTGTCTGTTATTTCTCATGTTACAATTGTCTCCACAATGTATGTTAAGCTGTGAGTTACTTTGCGTTCTGTCCTGTAGACTGTCCTGCGAGATGTCCTGTAATTGATCATTTGTTTTATGTTTTTTTGTTAGTTCCTGTTTAAGGACTCCGGATTCAATTTAGCTTTGTGTTAATATTTACATAGAGGGGTATTGCTATTGATTAATGTGTGCTATACTAATTCAAGTAATGAAATAAAAAAGCTAACTTTTTCACTTTGTCCAGTTTTTATGTTTAGTCAACAGTAACAGAAATGAACACTTCATATTGACACTCAGACATTATGGTGTTTTAAATTGTTAACCTAACTCTTGAATAAGTAGTTAAAGGCTTTATATGCGATTTTTTTGATCCAGCAGATGTCGCCCTTGAGCACCAGCATGAAACCAAAACAACTCGCGCTGCATTGTTGTGTTAGCATGCTAATGCTAGCGATCTTTATTATGCTCGTATCTTCACACTGCATGTAAATTTACCTGAAATGAGCGTGATCTAGAAACACAGCTAAGCAGTGAGTACAGTATGTTATTCTTCTTTTCTCTAGTCCCTCAATTAAACAACTTTTATACACAAGGGGAGGAGTCAGCCGTCGTCCCGGCGATGTAAACAAAGTGAAGATAGGACTCTGAAAACTCTGAAAACATCACAGACAGTGGGACTCGGGTGTTACACCCATTGTAGACAGTCATGACTCACAGAGTTATTTTCAGAGGATATACTTGATTTCTATTATATTTAAGTGAAAAATCACATATAAAGACTTTAAGAAAAAGCGAGAGTTTAAACAACTCCTTAAATGAACTCATGGTGTGTCATGTTCTGTCTCTGCCCTGAGTTGTACTATTCAAGCTAAGAGAAACTAAAAAAAGAAACTTAAAAAATGCAAATAATAAGCCATCAAATAACTATGAGGGGAACTATTTTTATGTTATGAAAACAGACGGATAAACCAATACAGGGTTAACTATGAAGTGAAATTAACTTTCCGTTTCCCTGCAGACATTTTGTTTTTCTTCTTAGAATAATTTTTTTTTTTAAAAGATAATACATTTGGGTAACTTTTTTTTTTTTGTCCTGGATTTCTCTTTTTGTGTAAACAGGAAGTGGACTAATTGGATCTGGCATATTCTCTCTATGATGGATTTCATCATGAACCAAAAAAAGCAGATTTTTTTTTCTGACAGGGAAACAGACTGTCGGTGCTTCTTATTAATTGTCTCCTCCTAATTTAAGTGAGCGACTGTCATTAAAATGCTGAGACTCTTGTCCTGTTCGAGCTTTTTGTACGACAACATTTATCTTTTTGGCTGCTTTAAGCCTCCAATTTGTAATGAGTTATTGGGCTGTTCCCCAATATTCCCCTGTGATTGAGCAGGAAGTATTCGGGACATGATTTATAGATGTTAATTGTGGTGTTCAGAAAATTCACAATGGAGTACAGGAGGAGGAAAAAAGAGGAGAAGCAGAGGAGGAGAAGGAGGAGGAGGAGGAGGGAGGTGCACATCTGGAGAAGTCATCACGACTGAAGCCAAGTTTCTGCTCCTGGGAGGAAAGTTAAAGCAAAGCTGAATGTGAACTAAGCTGCACCCTGGAGAGTACAAAATATTTTCCCCCGTCAGCTCAGCCCCGGGCCCCTAAGCTCGGCCCCCAGCCCCTCAAATCCCACATGAGTCGACCTCTGCCGAACCCCGGCCCACATCAGATTGTGCTCGGCAGGAGCTCCGTGTGCTCGCTGCCCAAACAAGACATATTTGTGTTTGATATTAAAGCAGCATCAGGCGAGACATCCATCACTGTGAGGAGAAACATTTTGGGGGGGGGGAGATGGTTGAGGGACAGGGGAGGATGGGAAAACAATATGTGTCTCCTCCTAAAAGTGGGAGCCACCTGCAGCTCCTCTGTCGCTCCCATCAAACCAAAACTGGAGAGAAGTTCATGAAAATGAGTTAAAGTGCATCCAGAAGAGCTAATGACCCCCCCCCCCCCCCCCACCCCACCAATCCCCCATCCCTCGCCTCCTTACCCCGCCTCATCTCCTCTGGCTCCATCAGTGAGTCCATACATAACCTCATGTTTCCACACTGTAGTGTGTGATGACGACAGCGATGTTTTTTAAAACATAGTTTGAAGTTAAACAGTTGAAGAAATGTTCAGTTTTTTTCATTTATTGACGTCAAACAGAGAATACATACACAACAGCGGTAAAGTGTTCTTCACACTAAGGTAAAGATTCCCTGCTTTACCTTAAAATACACTTCATTAAACCCTCTGACACATGAGCAATTGTTTAACACTCCTATTTTTGTCTCTCAGCTTTCAGGATAAGCGGGAACTGATACTTAAACCTGTTTTTACAATAAAGCTTTTGAAAAAAATGATGTCCTTTAACGCAAAAGATTCAACTTTTTTTTTTTTTTTAAAGTTAACTGAACTGGGGCTCAGTGATAGAGTTGGACGTCTTTCAACAGGAAGGTTGGGGGTTTGATCCCCAGCTCCTGCAGCCTCATGGCCGATGTGTCCTTAGGCGCTGTTGATGAGACCCACTTTGCTCATCGACAGCGTTTGACTCTGTATAACTGGGATTAGTTACTTCTGATGGTCACTTTACATCGCAACATCTGCCATCAGTGTGTGAATGTGTGACCTGCCATGTAAAAGCGCTTTGAGTAGTCAGAAGACTAGAAAAGACAAGCGCTTTATAAGCTCAAGTCCATTTTTTACCATTTACCAAATATGGTGTTAACTCAACTGACACACATATAATCTCTTGTAAACTGTGGTGCTGCGAGCTGGCATCCACCCTGTGTTCTCTCACAGTTTAGGCGTCCACACGATAATGATCCCACACAGCCACACAGTGGATGCTTCTGTCAGTTTCAGGTTTAAAACAAGTTACAAATAAACTAAACTGATGTTCTGAGGTACCTTTTTTATCAGTGTTAGAGATGAAGAAAAGAGAAATGGCATGCACAAGGTAAACCTGTATATCACCTAACCATGTGCAGAGGTGCTGCTTGTCAACATCAGGCAAGGCAGGCAACTGTTTGGGGCCCCCAGACCTAAATGGGGCCCTCGAGAGTTGACAAACCACAGCAGAGGCTCAAAATGTGCAAAGTTTGCAATGGCAGTAGAAAAACCTCCCTAAGGGGGCCCCTCCATCTGACGGCACTCACTGTCTTTGGACGGTTAAACATGGCATGCATTCTGCATTATGATAAAGTCACCAAAGGTAAATGAAGATATCTTTTTTCAGACACTAAAGCAAACCTTTATGAGCGTCTGTATGGGACACAAAGAGCATTTGCAGACTTCAGTTTGAGAATGTGAAGCAGATTTTTAAGATTACACACAAACAATTCTGCATTAGACGGTTTTGCAGCCTGATTTCTGTACTGGTTTTATGTACTTTATATTACAGCATTACCCTGTCTTGAAACTTGATATTGACTTGATGTTTTTTTCTCTGTTTACACGGCTCCTCCAGAGGACCTATAGGAGGGAGAGGAAGTCGGCGGCCTGCCTGTCAGAATCAAGTTCACATTAGATTCTCGTTCCTGCAGCTTCAGTCGAGCAGTTTGTGTTCAGATGTTTTCCTCTCAGCACGTTGTGAGTTTAAACTAAAACGTCGTCAGCTCAGGTTTCATGTGAATTTACATAAACTCGCACATCATAAAGAGCGCTGCCAAGGGTACCCACCCCCCCACTTATGATGTACTCCAAAGGATTGTGGGAAGCATGAGGATGATAAATGTATATGCTCTCCCCCCCTTCTCCCCCATGTCCTCCCTCAGCTCACCATTGTCATGATGCTCCTCAAAGGTTTCCTCTTGAATTATCTTCCTCTGTATCATCTTTCTATGCAACCCCCCCCGCCCCCCCCGTCCCCCCACCCCCCCGTCCCTTCCTGTTGGACCCTCCCCTTTCTTTCCTTGTGGAGTTGTGGAGTGGAACAGATGGCAGAACATGTAGCTGACCTAAAATACATCCCTCCTCTGGGAGAAGTTTGCAGCCCTCAATATGGCCGAGCTTCCTCCTATAAGAGACGGCGACGAGGAGATGGCGGACGGGGCGGGAACGAGGAGATCGATCCATCTCGATAGACAAAAAAAAAAAAGTCAACCTAAATCCGAACTCCGTCGGTGACATTTAGCAGCAGACATATCTCTGTTCTCAGAAGCATAAATGTGGAAGCAGGTGATCCAAGCTCTTGGCAGGATTTATTTGTTGGCTCGGAGCTCCGGTTTCTCTTCCCGTCTGCGGTCCCTGAAGGCAACACAAAGCCAGCTCTGCTGTTTATTCTCTATCTATACTGTTCATTACATATGGAGCCAAAACATTAGAATAAAATATGATATGGGAGCTGATCAGGGCCAGAAACTCACTCTGACTCAGGTGGATCCTCGAGTCACCAGAGAGGGCGCTTTAAAGTACTAAAGTTTGTATTTTTGATATCGTCTCTTTATCTATTGCAGCGCTGTTTTCACTCTCTTAGTACACATCTGAGCTGTGTTAGAAATGAAACTATAAACCAGTTATTGTGTTATTATATTAAAAACCACAACAAGTATGGAGTCTTTCCAGGCTGAACACCAAAGCTCTTTTGCTCTTTGCTCCATTTTACATGATTGAAAACTTAATATTTGGTTTTGTACTAACAACAATGAACATAATTGCTATATGTTGGACTTTGGACAAAGAGAATGACAAGCTGACTTCAAAAAAAAAAAATTAGATGGCGCAAGACCAGCAGGTGAATCTGTTTCCGTCAGGAATTCATGCATGGTGATTGATGAGTAAGTTTGCCCGGCCTATAAAGGCGTTTCTAATATTTTGCATGCTAGAGGGCGACCTAAGGACACGATGAAGGCCTGAGCAGGACTCTTGTTTGCATTCAAAAGTTTAAAGGTGATAAAATTGTTGTTGGGCTTAACTTTGAATGTCATATTTTTTGCTGCTGCTACTGATGATGATGAGGTTTGAGTTGCTCTATGTATGAATAAACTTTGCTTGAGGAGACATTTTTCAGTCTTTCTCACATTATATTGAAGAATTGTTTTTATCACATCTGTTCAAATCAATAATTAAATGAAAAATAAGATGCAGCCAACGATAACACATTTTTGGTTTTAAAAACAAACTCAGTTTTGTTTGAAATAAACTGCCATCGTCAAATGTTTCCCCCTCACAGGACTCATCCCTGCTCCCCTGGATCACATCTTCTCCATCAGCAATTTACTCAGACCTGCTCGCTTGCTGAACACATATTACAGGATTTTTACAAGAGACACAACAGGCAGTGGAACAAATAAATGATGTGATTAATCATTGAACTATTTGGAGAACAGGATCAACCTTCTTAAGAAGCTGCTCTGTTCTGAATAAGACAAACGTGCATGTTATAGTGAGGCCCAGAGAGCAAGGAGACTTCAAAATGATTATGCAACAAGGTTCCAAAAACATGACATACTTTGTTACTTTTCGATGTCACATGTTTTGAAACGATTTTCTATGGCAGCCTCTCCCAAACTTAAGACTGCCGCGGCCCGCTTTGAAATACAAAATTACTCCGGGGCCCATTATAATTTCTTTTTTTTTGACTACAGCTATAACTTTGTGAAGTAAGGGTAAATTATTGGACATTGCAACATGATATTATGGCAAGTTAGACACAAAAGTTTACTAAACAATATGTCCATGAATAGTCATGACACGCCTTACTAATCACTTAAAGGGTTGACTCATGGTAAATCATCATTATTGTGATATTTCTTTTATTTTTTTGGTGGAGGGCTTTTCGCGGCCCACCTGCAGTACCCACACGGCCCACCAGGGGGCCGCAGCCCACACTTTGGGAAGCACTGTTCAACATATTGATAGTATTAAAAAGCACAGAAGCTTTGAGAAAACTACATGTGTCTCATTAAACAGGTGTGTATGACAGAGTGAATCCACCAAAAATGGCAAGCCAATTCCTGCACGATGTCAAAATTGCACAAAAACAGGAGTTTGGCTTCAGTTTGAATTAAAAACAAGGAATTACCATATATTGGGTGTCTCAGACTTCTTCACTTGTTGCTGCAGCATTGAAACAGGTATCGATACTGTTTGATTTTCTTCAAAAAATCAAAGTTTATAATTCTGTTATAACAGCCCTAAAAATACCTGGACGTCTCTACAGGGAAAGCGTAAGGTGTGCACAAGTTGTTATTGCACACTGTGGCCACTATATTGAAGTGTTTTCAAAGCTAAGTACACGTCATTGGCTTCTATTGAACTGCATGCGGTGAATAATATTGTTTTTGAAGCATCACCTAGTCAATAAAAACGTCCCTATAAGAAGAGTTTTTTTCTCTCCGTTGTTGACCACCTCACAGTTTCCACATGATGCAGAAGACTTATCTTTCCCAGTGTTCAGCATCATCTTCATCATCCTGTCTGCAGAGAATCACCCAGAAACCACATCAGTGTTTGTGTGTGACTCAGAGAAAAGACAGAATCAACATCTCAGCCTTCATCCTGAACCTGACCCCTGCATCTCCCCGCCTCCCGCTAACTAAAGACAGGAAGGAGATAATGTCACCAAGATGTGTCACCAAAACAGTCAAGCGGTGACGCGGGTGACAGGGAGGTCGGGGAGGCTGTTGGCGGGCTCTCTGGATGTTTTCCCGCCGCCTCAGTGTGAGTTAACAATCGATCTCTGTGTGATTCCACCGTACGGGGAGGTGAACGGCGTGATTTACGAGATAAGCGACAGCGTTTGGCAGACGCGGCGGTAATTATTGACTGAAGTGGAGTGATGTGGGGATGATGCAAGCTGCCTTTTGTTTAAGGGTCAAACTGGAAGAATTTTGTGGAGAAAACTAATTTGTTTTGGCAGAAAATGAATGTCTGACAACATGGGAGTAAATGTCATCATGTCTACATGTGTGGCGAAGATGTCTCAGGAACACTGGGAGTCACTTTTGTTCTCACATTTCTCAAAATGATTTTAGGCCAACCTCATAAAAGATGTAGCCTTGACTTTTTTGCATTTTAGCATTTGGACTTAACATTTTAAGTTTCTGTTATTTTAAGTCTTTGCGAAACCTAAAACATGGCAAACATGGATTACAGCAGGAATATTACAAATTGATTTATACGGGGAATTTCATGACAGCAATCACATCTAATCAATACCTGGAGAAGTGACCTAATGTTGCAACCAATAACAAGAGTTAGCATATTAACATTAACAAGTTAACAGTTAAGGAAAACATAAAGCTGCATGTAGGTTTGTCAGCATGTCCCCAAATTAAGCATGCATGTAGAGGCTAGTCAACATAAAGTTATGAAAAACTAAAAAAACAAAATCTCAAGAGAGAACGTATTGTGCAATTTGAACAGCGGGATTGAATTTAACAGTAATTTTTGTTAACTAAAATCAAGACATGACCCTTATACTGGGTGCCAAGCACTTTTATTGTTGTTGCCCTGGTATCAAACAGGTATCGGTATTGTTTGATTTTTGTATTATCTAGAAGTTTAAAATCCTGGTATCTTGACAACCCTACAGTTTGCCATTTTTGTAGGGAAACAGGATGTTAAGAAATCCGACTGTCCACATAAAATATTTGGTGACTTTAACATTAAGCTGCTGCGAGTCTGGGTTATTTCCCAGTGTAAAAATATTGTGGTCCAGGCTAAAAGTTGATGTTGAAAATCAAAGTTTGACAGTTTTAAACAAATGATTGAACAGTTTAAACGTCAAACAGCATTTTTCTGGCGTTTGCAGGACTGACAGGAGTTCATTGTTAACTTGTGAGTAAAGGATGTGAAAACCTCCTCCTCCTCTGGGGCGGCCATGATGGCAGAAAGTCAGACCACCACAGGAAACCGCACAGTTAACTAATATGGAGATCTGTATTTATTTTTCCAGTTGTAACTAAAGTGCCGCTCCGCCACATATTTTACTGCTGGAAGTCAGTATTTCCTGCTTTCTTACATTTCTGTTATGCAGCTTCAGATGTTTAAAGTGTGTGTGTGTGTGTGTGTGTGTGTGTGTGTGTGTGTGTGTGTGTGTGTGTGTGTGTGTGTGTGTGTGTGTAGGAGGAGGTAATGGAGGAGTGCTGAGAACAGCGATGGCATGTCCACAAACTGCCAGCTCAATCTCTCTGGATTTCTCATTAAGATCGCCCACCGAGATCCAGAAAAAAAAAACCCACTCTGAATAACCTTCAGCTGCTGACAGACTGAGCGCGCTCAGATGCTGGGACACGCCCCTTCGTTTACTGAAACAATCAAGTCAAGGTTATTATCTCATCACTCGAAAATACGAGTCATTACCGATGTGAGCTGAGGAGGGAAATGAGGACTTAAAGCAGAGAGGAAAGAAAAACATCCAGCAAGTTTAACATTGTATGGAGGACCATCGCTGCCCAGAGAAGGAAGTTCTGCACATTCCAAACACAGTTACTGCCAAGGAAAAATGACCTAATGTCTCTCCTGCAACATTAATAAAGTGGTATTAATAAAGTATATATTCTATAGAGTCCTCAGGTTGTTTTTGTGTCCTTAACTCCACAACACCACTATGCAGTGGTGGGAGTAATGTGTTACTCTACTGTTACTCTATTTTTCACTCCTTGAGGTACAGTAAACATCAAGAACATAATGAGTTGCAGTCTGTGCAGGAAGGATAACTTTATCCACCACCAGGAATAGTATTGCTAATCCCACTGAAGCACCAAACCAAATAGCACACCTCTGCTATACTAGTCAGAGAGCGCGATGCTGCAAACACTGGAGACCACATGCAGAGCAGACCAAAGAGGAACCACTCCATACAAACAGACGAGGCTTGATTTAAAATCCCCACCAGCTGTGTTTTCATGAAATAGTGAGAAAGAACACCATTCTTTCCAGTGAATAAAGATTACTAAAAAACGTTGCAACATAAATAGAAAAATTAAAAATCTATTTTAACGTTATTTTATAAGAGATGCTAATTTTTATTAATAGTTTCAGTTTTCACTCGAATTTCATTTTTTTGTCAGAAGAAGCTTGACCAGCTCTTTTAAATATGTTCTCTATAAATAAATGTGACTACAATCAATATCATTTTTATTGTGTACATCATGAATAAGATTTAATTTCTTGTCTAAGACACTTCAGTGACTTCTGCTTATTGGTGCCCGGAAATCTTCTTGTGATTATTCCCAGTATAATGAATTTTGTTCTTCACTTGTTTTATTTTTCTCTTGGCAGGAATAGGCTTCCGTACAAATGCCTTCATACGTTCCTCTGCACATATTTCTAAAATCAGTTGTAATTTCTCTCTAATTCAGCTGTAATAACAGGAAGCAGAGAGTCTGTGGGTGGCTGGGTGGGATTATCATCGTGTGGCTGCCTAAACTGGGGGAGAGAATAGGGTGGATGCCAGCTCACAGCACCTTCGTCCTCCTCCCTCCTCCCTCCTCCTCCTCGTGCATCGTCCCAAGCAGAGAGTGCAGGGAGAGAACGCCACAACTCTCACATGATTTACAACCTGAGCAGCAGAGTTCAGTGTGGATTCACGCCAGTGACGAGCCCCCTTTTAACACCAGCTTTGTATTCCAATGACCCCCTAAACTGCACACAATCCATTTTCTGTCCATTAGCAGCCAGCGGCCGCAGCTAATATTCTTTAATTCACTCCACAAAGGGGGAGATTGTCCAGGGCCTCACTGCACTTAATGTCTGCAATTACATCAGGTTACACATCCTGAAGTGACCCCCGGGGACCCGAGAGAACCCCCACCTCCCCCCCCCCCCCCCCCCCCCACTCCTCCTGCACCCTCCTAATCTACTGCACACCCGCCCAAACACCTGATAGCTGCTAAAATGTTCAGCACTGATGCACCTCCTGCAGCCACACAGCCCGTGTCTGTTCCCCTTTTCATTAAGAAATAAAACACACAGGAATGTGACGGCGCAGATGGCCGAGAATAAACCTGCAGTCAATTAGAGCCGACACAATACATGTTCTGTCCCGAGGAGGCAGAAAAGAAAAGGCTAAGAGTGTTGTTTTATGGCTGTTATTTATTGCCTTATAACTCAGAAATCAAATTAGTTCATATTGAGGAGGTTGAGCTGCAGTCTGCAGTGATTGATTTCCCTTCACGGGGTCGAGTTGATACGAGCAAGACGGGGCCAAAGAAAACACGAGCAGAGCCCAGAGTCCGTCCTGGAAAAGACTCCGGGATCAGGACCATAGCAAGAGGAGGAGGAGGAGGAGGAAGTTTTCAGATCATTTAGTATCAAAACCACAGTGTGAAAACATTCTGCTGCAAGTAGGCTTCTATCAGCGTGTCATTCAGAGAAAATGTTTGGAGGGTATGGAGATTAAGGAGGAGGAGGAAGGGGACAAAAAAAAAGGACTGGCCAGAGGAGCTGGAATGTCATGGGTGTGTGTGAAGGGTCGGATGGAGTAAAAAAGTAAGGAGGAAGAGGAGTGGATGGAGTAGAAGGAAAGTAAGTGGGTTTTAGAGGAAGGAGAGTAACAGACAGGGGAAATATGATCAAGCGGAGGGAGAAGGAGGAAGATAAAGAGAAGAGCATGAGGAAGGGTGGATGCACTTCGGAGGATGATAAGGTGTGGCTGGAGGACAAAGAAGTAGCATATTAAAGGAGGAGGGAGAAGAAGACTGGATGAAGGAGGAGAAAGGAAAAGAAGAGGGCATGGGAAAGGAGAACTGGTTGGAGGAGGATAAACGTGTTAAGGAGGCGGAGGCTGAGGAACAAGCGGAGCAACATGAGGGGGGGATGGACAAAGAAAGAAGGAGGTGTGGGTTAATGAATTGATGTAGCAGCGGATCTAAGAGGAGGTAGTTGGGTCACACCCGGGAGATGTTCATTACAGGTGAATAGTGCTGTTTGAGGAGTGGAGATTGGAGATTTAGTAGAGGAGGAGGAGAAAGATGATTAGTTGTTTAAGGAGATGGAAGAGTTGCTCAGTGTTCTCTGAGGATCCAGAGTCTGCAGCATGGGAGAGCCCCATCAGAGGGAGCCGTGTGGGCGTGGTTTGGAGGTGGTCTTTATCAGAGAGTGGGCGTGGTTTGCAGTCTTTATGAGGTGGGTGCTGTCCCTGTAGACTCGCTGCAGGAACCCCCCCTGTCCTGAATGAAGAATGAAAAGAATGAAACAGAAATGTAAACTATAAATAACCATCATGTCAGCTGTCAGTTTTTTAACTCCAACATTTTATTTTTTGCAGTTTCAGACGTCTGCTGGTTATATTGGTCTGAGAGCAGAGCAGATTCTGATTGGCTGCAGCAGAGCTTGAAGAGAGGCCGACTGAGACAATAAAAAATAATTCATTGTTAGAGAGAGTGTAGGAGGACACACAGACACAGACACTCAGGTCTCATAATATGAAGATCACTAATATCTCACACTTTGTTTTCAAGTGTGAGATGTTTTTTCCTAATCTTTGGTTTTAAGGGAAATATTGAAATCTGACAATTTTACGTAAAATCTCAACATGAATCCAACTAATGCTAGAAGGTATACATAGTGGACAAACAGTTCAATATTGTTTATGATGTAGTGAAGAAGGAAATAGCAGAGGATAGGAATTATAAAGTAAAAGTACCTCATTTAACTTCAGTGCTAAAGTATTGGTAGTTTTGTGTGCTCCTGCAGTAAAGTCAATATAATAAGTACAGAAGAAGAAGAAGGAGAAGGAGAAGAAGGAAAGCTGTAATGGTACATGATTACTGGAGTCATCTTATGAGCATGTTCAGAAATAGTTTGAGTCAGTCGATCTCCATCCATGCAACACCTCCACCAACATCCTGCAGCCCCCTCCTCCTGACAGATGTTAGAAACATTACGAAACTCAGCCAACAATAAAAAAAAGAGAGCCTGTGTAAGTTTTCCAAGAGTGCAAACAAAAGAATGTTTTAATGGTGCTGCTTTAAGAGCAAAAATGTTGGACTGCTGCAGAAATTCAATTACAGCGTGATTGAGTGTTGACATTTCTGAGGCCGTAAGACAGGAAATTCATTAAACGCAGCCGAGCAGCCTGGGAGGGAAACTCCAGCGGCTGTAAAAGAATCCGCCGGTCCGAGGTGATTATGGAACGGATCGCTGCTCGGGTCAGACCGCCGCTCTCTCTGCTCAGCCAATCCTGGATATTTAGAGGCTCCAGAATCGCCGCGCTCGCTGTATTGATTGAAAATAATCCACCTGGGAGTCGGACTCACATCTGCACTGAGGGAGGGGGGGTGGGGGTGGAGGGGGTCAGGAATAATGTGAGGCATTGATTCTGACACGCATGGTATTGTAATAAGCTAATCTGGGAAAGAAACAGTCATGAAATGCTGCAGAACAAGACGACCATTTGTAAGCAATTTATGACGGCGTCTAATCATTACGGGAGGTTAGGTCAACATTAACAGCACCGCCCGAATCAGCCGGCCGGAGCTCCACTTCTTCTCTATTGAATCAGATCAGCCCCAGACTGTTTTTTATTTGTTACAAAAAAAATGAATCTGTGACAGTTGTTTAAAGAAAATGATTGGTTTAAAGAATGTTTCAGGATTCATGGAGCAGAGTTCAAAAGCATCCAGCTTTTCTTTCTCCTGTATGATCTGTTTCATATCCAACATGTCACAGTTTTAAGATCTATCAGAACCTTTCCCTGTGACTTCAAGCTGTGAGCTGAACGGGAGATGGTTTGTGTACCTGCAGCCTGTGCTTACTCCAAATGTGTCCATCACAGCAGTTTCAGATCTGTCAGTCAATGCTGACTGAAGGCTTCTTTCCCATACATGCTGCTCCGCTGAAAATCTCCAGATATTTCCGGGTGAGCTACATGTGTGAACACACACAGCAAAAATTTTCACACCCGATTTTATCCACACCTTTTCCTTCCAGCCTGCTAGAACATTTTCAGCAGGAAATTTTCAGGAAATTTCAGCGCAAGAGTGTTGGCAGGGTGATGTTTAAATCACGCTTCCATTGCAAAACCAAAAGAGCCACAGGCACATTGTGCAAACACACGAAACTAGCGTTACAAAATGTGCTGCAGATGGACAAAAACAAAAATATGCAAAAAAACAGAATGAAACAAAATTCAAATTGTGTTTAACTTTTGTAACCCGTTGACTGATGAGTTGATGAATTTGTAGCTTTTTCCCCTTACTTAAAATCAATAGGTCAGATTTAACACGGTTGTCCATGTCAGCCACCGTAGATATCTGCACTCGGCAGCAGCAGCTTCAGTGTGACCCTCTGCAGGTCCTTGTGTGTGAGTGTTTAGCGCTCCCCGGACGCTGAGGAGGAGCGGCTCTCACAGATCTGTCCATAAAGACTTTAACGTCTCCGTCTGCAGCCGGCGGGCCGTTAACCTGTTTATAAATCCTCATCCTTCATTTCCTCTGATAACGGCACTCTGAGGGCCAAGTGAGGCACAGCAGGTGCGAGAGAGAGAATAACTTTTTAACTGTTTTCTTCTTAAACAAGGCATCTGAATATTTAAAACACTCTCATTACCTCAGAATTAAATTAGCTTTTTTTCCTGAAAACTCTAACCTAAATGTTTTCACGTTTGTTCAGACTTTGAGAACTTGAGTTTGATGTTTCAGCATTAAAACTCTCTCTCTCTCTCTGTCTGTTGTTTTATGTTGTGTCTGCTCTGCAGGTGTTTAACAGGTAACAATCGGGTTTTCATGCTCCCTCAGAGTCATGCGGCCTCTCCAGGTGATTAAAAAACTGTCTGATTTCTAAATAAATGATGCTCTCTCTTTCTCTCTGTCTGTTATGATCCCTCACAGCTCAGAGCGGTCAACTCCCAGCCCGGATTCACTCACAACTTTCAGGCTAAATAACTAAAAAGTGAAGAAGAAGAAGCAGCCGAGCGTGGAGTGTAAATAATATTTCTACCTGAGAGCTTCAGTGGGGTTAAAACAAATCCCTGAAACCGGAGCATCCCGGGGTAATGAAGCAGCTCATGAATATTCTGTGTGGGGCTTCGCAACAAGTCCACTTTTTCTTATTTTCTAATTGACGGAAAGTTCAGAAGATTATTTATTTATGGCTGCTGCAGCTCAGCGCTCCCTATGAGGCTGATAGAAATAAAGAGGGTGGTGGGGCGGGGGGGTTGTGAGGGGAGGAGCCCGCAGACCCTGAGACCTTGTAAAGATCTCTGCTAACACTTTTTCTGCTGAGGATTTGTGAACTCCATCTCTCCTAATCACAATGGAGCCTATTAGTGCTTGACATTTTTATCCGGCAGCCAAAGACTTCACATCTCGGCTGCAGCGGGGGCTAACAGTAGCGGACAGCTTGGTGCGGCAGCCGGGGGGCCAGGGGCCGGACGGCGCTCCTCCTGGGCCCACCTGCAATCCAATACCTGAGCCCCAACGCCGCGGACGCATCGATTTGTTGTCAGCCGCAGAAGTTTTCAGCCAGCTGAGGGCGAGGATGGGGGAGCGTTGGGAGAAGGGGTGAGAGAAATCTTAATTAAGAGGGGGGGATTTACCGGAGCGGGCTGCAGCTTCTGTGGGGCTCCGGTCAATGAATCATACGCGGGAGGAGGAGGAGGAGAAGAGGGGGAGGAGTGTGTTTTCTGCTGAAGCCGGAGATTAAAAAGAGTGACAGGTCGAGCGCGCCGTCCTGTCGATCTCTGTCTTTACGAGGGGTGAAGGTGGGGCCTCGGGCAGAGCTGCACTGTTGAACTCATTACAGAGAATTACCCGCTAAGAAAACACTTCGCCCTCTAATTGCCCAATTTAGGAGTGCAGGTGGTCGCTGCAGCCGGCAGTCACTCACACCTTTTACTGCTTCTCTCCGCTCTCGCCTAGCCGCCAACCTGAGTGCGCTAATAACAAACACATGAGGAGTGTCAGGACGGAGAGTTACACCACCTTAAATCTGCATCGGGAAGGTGGTCACACAGAGATAGATGCATTTAACATCTTTAATCTCTTTATTCTTTTAATTAGATTAAACAAACTAAACAGCCAAACTGTAAATAGAAACAAAATAGTTGATATTTCTTTGTATAAACATTAACAGTTATTTGACTCCTGGAGGGGGAACACTCACTTCCTCATTCAGTGTCTGTAAACTTAATTTTGTCTCTTTCATTCAATCTGCAGAAAGCATCTGAACGCCTCAGGCTGATAAACTCTCTCACTCTTTGGCCTTTACCTGCTTTCAGGTATGTGTCCCTGCAGGCCACCATACTCTCTCTTCAACCTTGAATAAAGAAAGTGAAGCTTTAGGAAGAAGTGAAACATAAAGAATCCTGCAGCAGCAGATGATGAGCTGTCTTATAACAATATGTATTTACTTGAGAAATGTTCAATAATGAAAGAAAAGTGCAAAAGAAATAGTCAACAATTGATGATTCTCTTCACATCTGAAAAGGAGTAGAAATAAGTTATTGATTAAATCCCACCACTCTCTATATATCACTAATTGATAAACACCCAGATATAGTAAGAGATAGTATATGACTTTTTAAATTAAACTTTACTTTGTCATACAGAAAATATATACATTACATTAATTACAAACTGTTTGTATCCTTGTACCAAAAGGAAATCAGAGACTTAAAGAAAAATGAGGGCAATTGTTTTGGGGTTGCCCTGAAGGTCAACTGCAAAAACGTTTCATGTAATTCAAAAACAAAAAGAAATGCAAAGAAAAAATGTAATTAAACACACAAATGTGTTCATAAGATTCATGAAATGTTTTTGCATTTCATTAACTTGTTTTGCAGTTGACCTTCAGGGCCACCATACTCTTCTCACAGAGAAGAAAAAAAGTAAGTTTATGGATCAAAACCCAATTATTTAAAGTACACTTCTTGAGCTAATGTGCCTCGTCTACTAAAAAAACTATGGACATTTTACAAAACATGGACAATTATTCTTGTTAGTGGCCCTAGAGAGCTGACTGCAGTCTCTCAGCAGAGGGTCCAGGTCTTTTTAAATGGGTCAGTTCTGGTCTACTTCAGTCTGGATCAGGTCTAATGATCCTTGGCCAACTGACAGATCAGTCCCACAGAGTTAGACCAGTAAAGAACAGTTTATTACAGGTCTTTTAAAGACATGTCAGAAACCACACACTCCACCAGAGACACAATTAGCCTGTCGAGCTAAAGCTGCTCGGCCCACAGCTCAGGCTTTTAATCCAGCGGGTCGATGATGTCACTTCCTGCTGGAAGAGGAGTTGACGTGTGCCTCAAGGCTGGTCTAGAGTCAGAGATATGAGGGTTTAAGGGTTTTTCATCTGACAGAAACAACTGGAAAAATAGTGAAATGCTTGTGCTGTTCATATGAGGCTGTTCAGGGTTAAATTAAGGTTTATTCAAATTTTAAAGGTGCAAGATATTCATAGAGAGATCCTGCCAGTCATCTCCTCCTGACGCCTCTGTTTAATTAATCAAGCGCTTTCTTCCGATTGCATTCCTGACAATTTTCAAGACTGCTCGTGTTTTTTCCCTCAACTCAGAAAAACAGCTTGACACCATTAAATTAACAAAGGACCAATTTCCAAACTCCCTTTCATCTTGACGAAAGTAGTCGCTCTCCAGTTTCTTCAACTGGTTGAGGGAAACAATATCTTTATCAATTTCAATCTGGCTTCCACACAAAAACATCGCACAGAAACTGCACGCAGACAAAGGTGAATATTCCATTGTAGTTTTACTTGACCTAACCGCTGGATTTGATACCATTTGAGTTGATAGACGTTTGAACTAGGTGAATCTCGGGGACAGCTCTCAAAAGGTTTTATTCTTACTTATCTGAAAGACACTTAAAGGTTCAAATTAACAAATATGCATCTTCTTCTACTACCCTCTTGTGTGGAGTCCCTCACGGTTCACTCCTTGGACCTATTCAGTTTTCATGGGCCATCTACCATACTCCTTTTGCGATATATCTTGTCATTGTTATGTGGAAGATACTTGGCTCTTCTTCTCCATCAAGCCTAATAATTTCAATAACCTGACCCCCTTCACGACTGTATAACAGCTGTTAACAAATTGGATTTCAGAACATTTTCTCCACCAAAGACTGATGTTCTGGTGATCAGTGCTTCACAAAAGAGGTTAGGTAGCAGATTGTTCCCCTAGCAAGCAATATTAATGTAAGCGACGTGGGTGTATGTGAAGGAATAAATCAGTCCAAACACGTTCTGGGTCTTTTTCATAACTTTAGTCAGCTTCTCCGACGCACGGTACATTTCACAACTCCTCTTCTTCTCCCCTTTTCTCTCCCCTCACTCCACAGCTCACTCCTGCCTGAACAGGGCCTCCTAGGTGGCCTACCTAAAAACAGGATATTAACATTACTGTAAACACTTGTAACCAATATTATAGCAATCATTTAAGAACATACTAAAGTTATGTCTGCATAGAGAAAGAACATAATCAACATATGTTTCTAACTTATTTGCATATCCCATTTTCACTCTTACATTAAGTCCACATCACCACATCAGGGAATCTTGGTATTCTCTCCAACCAATATATGAACATTTCAAATGAGACGTATTGCAAAAATGAAATCTATTCTATCCACTCACAACACAGAATTACTGGTACACACCCTCATGTTCTCTAGCTTAGACTACTATTACTCCCAGTAAGCCCTGTGGTGGTCAGCCTCATCGCTTTGATCGTGGTCATTTTAGTTTATTTTATTATTTAGTTATTGCAGATCACCTTACTCAGAGAAAATTGACTTTACTCTTAAAGTATTTTCACAGTTGCACAAAACTCCTGAAAACTTCCATAAAAGTTTTCAGTGTGAGCTCTTGAACCAAAGAGCATACATAAAGTGAGCAGCAAGTAAAGAGAGTAGAGGAGTTATGAATCTGCAGCCATCTTTATATCAGAGCAGTAAATCCTGCAGGTGTGTGGACAGGTGAGGTTGGTGTTGGGGCTCAGAAGGGTGGTCGAACACAGGCGCCAAAACCTGAGCGCGTGTAGAGAGGATGGGAGGAGGAGTGGTTACACAGTCCACAGAGACTCAGGTGGATTTACAGCCGCTCACCTCGACGCTGCTTCCATTAAAACTCTGTGAATGTTCTCTGAGCTGCAGCAGATTTATGAAAGGAAACGGCTGCACAGAGCTTTTTCTGTTTTATTATATTTTCCAGAGGAAAGTGTCACGTTCCAGCGCTCGCTGGGAAAACTGGACACAGGAAGCCGATGACAACATCTGGATGTGATTTCAGAGAGACGGCAAGAAAATGAAAAGTGAAGCAGCGACAGAGACAAGCGCAGCTGGATGTTCGACTGTGAGACACAAACCAAAATAAATCTTAACACGAGGGTCACAACCTCCCAGAAACCCCCATTTAATCCTCATTTTCTCATATACTGTACTGAACTACAGCTTTTAAGTACTCTCTGCAATTCTATTCTTTTACTCCACTACATCTAAGAGGACACAACAATTATGTGACAGCTGTTGCTTATTTTAGTGTAGGCCTACATGTCTCATTGTTTAACACGGCTAATCCATTATTTCCCAAATTTCCCCCCAGGGATTAATGAAGTATTTCTGATTCAGTTTCCGTTTCCTTTTACATCTGCTAGAATAAGTCAGTTGTTTTATTATTTCTATGACATTTAAAAAGACTAACATGTTAATGCTGCTGTCTTAAATAGAACTCTCTTGTAAAATAAATGATTCTGTGTTAAATGACAGTTTTGCACAAAGAAGGAATTTGCCTCATTTATGCATAAAAATAAACAGAATAAGAAGAATTAAAGTCTTACAGAGCCAAGTTCTGCTCATCAAATAATTATAAGACAACTAATTTCTCCTAAATAAAGTATAAAAATAAACAAACTTCATGACTTTAATATTTATTAAATAGCTGTGCAGCATGAATATAATAGAACAATGTTGATGTGTTTGCATCATAATTCATGATGTATTATTACAGCAACATTAAGTATATAAAATCATTTAAATGAGCTTCACACATTTACCGTTTGCATGTAACACATATATTCATTAAAATTATAAAGTTATCAGATATATAGTAATAATTATTCTACATTATGAGAATTTTTTCTTAATGTTTTGTTTTTGTTTTACTGATCGTATCTTTTTCAATAAAAGACACTTCAACCTTTAATAGTGAGTACTTTTCCTGAAGTTGAAATCTCATGATAGTAAAATTTCATCCAAACATTTGTTGCCACAGAAACGTCCAATACGACCGTTAGCAGAGTCTCTCTCTGATCTCCCATGAGTCTGGTTTTGTTCGAGGTTTCCTCCTGTTAAATAGAGTTTTCTGTCCCATGTTGGATTCATGTTGGGTCTCTGTAAATAACCAAAAAGTACACTCTACACCTGCTCTATATGTATACGTGTGCTCAGATAACTTTTGTTTTCACTTGCTGTCTTGCTATATAAATAAAATATTGACTTAATCGCATTCCATACCTAAAATAGACTTTGTAGCGCCCACTACTGGGTCATCTTATACTTAAATTCTTTCAGGTGTCACCACCAAACCATAAATAATGGCCTCATTCAGCAGGTAGACGGATAAAATAAAGTACTGCATTTTCTTGGGGGGAGAGCAGTTCAGAAAGAAAGTACTAACTCTGCAGGAAAACACATGTTCTGGAATGAGACAGGGAAACCTTTAAAGTTATTATTGATTTAAGGAATTTGTTAAAACAATAATTTGAAGAAATATTTAGGACATTAATGTAACTGAATTAGATGACTTAGGGGAGATGTAATATATCTCTGTTCAGACGTGAGAAATACATTTAGGAGTCAAAGTTGAAGGAATTTTTATAAATTAAATTTGTCCATCCAGAACATTCGAGTCAGATTACTCTATACAATCATTTCAACATTTTAGAGAAACAATAACTTATTTAAAAGAATGATTAAAGCAACATTTTCTCCTCTCAGGCGTAGTCGACTCAGGTTTTTAAGCCTACTTATTTGTTAAAGCAATAAACTGATTTTGTTCTCTTATTTTCCTCCAAATTAAACATCTCTTCATTAAAAACATTAAATATTTGTAATGCCTCTTGTCTCAAACAATAAAATAATCAAGAGTTAAAGTCATTAAAAAGCCATTCTCACTTAATCACATAAACATGTTGACACTTTCACTTACTGTCTGAAACATAATGAGTAAAAACCTTCGCTGCCCTCCTTTGTCTCAACTCGCCTGGAGATGAAAAGCAGCTCGCACACGCAGACGAGAAGAAGAAAAAAAAAAGAAAAAGAGGAAACATGGAGCAGCTGATGGAGGTTAACAGGTTTCCAGCGAGTGTGTTGTCGCTTTCCCGCCTGTGTTTCATCATCGTGTTCACGCTGTAGCTTTAATATCGACTGTCACCGGGGAGCCACACAAATATGTCCCATCATCGTCTGAGGCGATGAAGAAATGAAGAACACAATAACATCAAAGAAAACAAAGCGTTTCAGATCACTTTAAAGACAACAGCAGCAGAAAAAAAATGACACTTTACAGGAAAAACATCATTTCCATATGAGATGTTGAACCTTCGTTTAAACCCCCCCAGGTGCTCGCTCCCTGGAGGACTCTCCGCGACGGAGAAAAAGAAAAGAAAGAGTTCCCCTCCAGAGCTGATCTCCTCTTTGTTACTGAGGATTTCTAAAAATACAGCCGCTGATCAGACAAATTATGTTTCAGCCAGAGTCTGACATCAAAGTTCCCTGAAGGCAGCACCAGTGTTTTCTCTGTCTGATAAAAAGGACAGAGCTAATATTTTCAATCTCTAGCCTCAATAAGACAAACATTTACAGAAACATTTACAGAAACATTTACAGAAAATTTTAGAAAAACATTGAGATTTTCTGACATGCAGCTGGAAACTCAGAAGCAGACATCCAGTTGTATAGCTTCAAGTTATGTAAAAAAAAAAAAGAAGTGAAATAAACTCTCAATGTGCACACAGATCAGGTTCTGCATAATTTAATGTCACTCCAAGTCCACAAGATTCCAGGGGGCCTTGAGGGGTCTGAGCTGTCACTGAAGGGATTTTGGGTCATTGAGAGTCTTCTTACTGACCTGGATGAGATCCAGGAGGTCTTTCAAAGGTTCTTAGGGCTCTTAAAGTCCTTCTGTGATATTATTTAGCACATTTTAAAGATTCTTCAAGGTTCTTTGATTACAGGGGATGTTTTGGTGAGTCATGACGTGAGTTTAAAGATGGTTATTGTAACTAGAAGGGTTTTTGTTTCCTTGAGACTTCAGCAGTCTTTGAGGATAATATGGAGGTCCTCTGTTAGGTTTTAGTGTCACTTGATTTGGTTTCAGGGAGATAATCTGGCCTTGCTGTCAAATAATTATAAACATTCAAATCCTGATTAATCGCTGAATTTCAATAAATAATTGAAATTAATTAAGAAGAATCCTGCTGCTCAGTTAATGCGAGGATGGCTAAACATGCAAAGAGGTCTAAAGTTTAGCAACATTTTTCCACAGTATTTTGGCAACTTAAAAATATATGGAGGAGGCAATATGCAATGTATGTTGCAAAATAATTTCTGGCAAGGGAGAAACACAACCTTCTTGTCCAAGCAAATTGCTGTGCAACGAATTATACCAAAATATTGCACCGACCTTTGACTTTTCTTGGGTGAAAAAAAAAACTCAGATCGGTTGTCAATCTCCTCCTTAGCCGTGGTAAGTACACCCACATTTTTTATTAAGTCCCGTTAGTTAAGGTTTCTGTGTGTGTCTCTACAATTTGGAAGGTTTCCTGAAAAGTTTCTTGGTGAGTTGAATGTTTGAGGACCCAGGCGGAGGTTTTTAAGAACCCTCAGAGGCTTTCAGGGGTTTTTCCTGACCCTGGATGTGCCCCAGGGGTCCTCCAGGAAGTATTCAGGGTTCTGTTTCCTATTTCCAAAGCTAACTGACAAAAGAAATCCAAACTTCAGCAGCAGAACGATTTTTTTTTCTATGGACTGGTGACTGTTGATCCTCTCCGCAGGTCTCCTGTTCTCTGCCTGCTGAACATTAAACCCAGATCACACCTCAGAGACTCCTGAGAACCAAAACTGAGAGAGAGAGTCATCTTTTCTGGATGTTATTTGTTTTAAGAAAGAAAGGACCTCAAACTGCTGCCAGGGGTTCCTGCAAGCGGAAAACTCTTGAAGAAGTCGGGGAGTCCCTGAGGTTGACTGCCAGGAACAATCCTCGGGGGGGTGGAGGGGGGAGGACGAGAACCCACCTCCACAAGATCTACCACAGAGCTGTGGTCCTCAGGGTCACATAACAGGTCGATGCGGTCCTGTACGTTTTAAGGTTTAGTTTTTTTTTTTTTTTCTATGCTTCAAGGAAATGCAGCAGCGTTTTACGACCTCTAACACACCGAAAGAGTATCAGAGTCACATTCTGGAAGAGAGGGTCAGATTTCAGGTGAAGTTTAACGTATTTAGACCTCCAAACTGACCTCAGGAGTTTGAGGAAACTTCAGTTGTGAGCAGGAAAAACATGACCGTAGCTCCTGTAAAGAGAACTCAACCTTTGACCAGGTTAATGTCTGAACAGAAGACCAACATGGCTAAATGTGAATGGTCGAAGTTCACATACAAGTAAGAAAAACAAAACAGTGAACTTTAGCTGCAGCGTTTCAGAGACTAACAAATTCATCTTAAATACTTTAACATATCAGTTGAAGGGTGTTTTCACACCTATAGCTTGTTTGTTTTGTTCCAACTCAGATGATAAAATTATTCATTGTTATCATTTTTCTCTTGGGTCGTGTGGGTTTTTCGGTGTAGATAAGAAAATGAAGATACTTGAAGGGAAGTAAAAATAGTAAATTAAAGTCATTTGTGACACAAATTATAATAAGAGAATAATGCACAATTTATATATTTATAAAAAAAATAATATATATTTGCATATAACCTTTATAACCTAGTAAATAGGCTAAAAAAATATATTTCATGCAACTTGTTCCAAAATCTTCTGAGTTAACACAATTTCCCTCTAAAAAACTCTTTGTTTGCAGAGGGAATACAGAAATAAATATATTTATCAATTAAAAAACAAAATGTGTGGAGTCATGAAAACAGATTCATAAACTAATCCCTCTGATGAAAGAGCTATCTATCCATTATCTATACAGCTTATCCCGCTCAGGGTCAGGGATGGAGGGCTGGAGCCGATCCCGGCTGTAATTAGACCAGAGGTGGGCTATAACCTGGACTTGTTCCCAGTCAATCACAAGGACGACATACAGAGACAGACAACAACTCACATACACATTCACGCCTACAGGCAATTTAGAGCCACCTATTAACCTAACGAGCGTGTATTTGGACTGTGGGAGGGGCGGCCAGAATACCTACAGAGAGAAGCACAGGAAGAACATGCAAACCCCACACATGAAGCTCCAAACCAGAAACCTCCTCGCTGTGAGGCGGAGGCCCTAACCACTCAACGTTCAAGCCCCTGATGGAAGATATGAAATCAAAAATACTTCATCTGTTTTTATTTATTTATTGTACTGCAGAGGCAGCTTAATGTGTGCAGAGTTTGGAGTCCAAGACAAATTTCTCCAAAGGGACAATAACGTTTTTCATATCGTATCTGATCATATCACATCTTTCAACAGGACATCAACTAACAGCTCATTTTATCGTCTCATTTGGAGGATTGATTGTGTTGGCTCACCTGACAGTTTAGCACCACGACCACTGAGCAAACTGTCTTAATTCATCATTTAAATACCGGACTGTATTTAATAAGTGGATGTAGCCCATTGGCCGATTTGGAGTGTATGTCACAACTACATCACATAAGATGTTTGTGCAATGTGGAGGCAGAGAAAACAGCGAAAAGCAAGAATAGAGAAACACGGAGAAGCATTACTTATAGTGATCTCCATTGTTTTAACCTGCATTAAACAATTGATTAAAGAATTAACAAAGATTTAATGCTGACCCGACCATGCCAGTGCTGTTCAACTTCAGATGTAGTTGTTAGGCTTGTTTATGATGATCTCATCTCAGTTTTCAATGACCTGGACAAGACTGGGAAGTACTTCATGAGTCGAAAGCATGATGATCATTTTGTTAATTATGGTCCCATTTAAACTGCGAACAGAGGACTTAAGATAAGATAAGATAATCCTTTATTTATCCCACAACGGGGAAATTTACATTGTTACAGCAGCAAAGAGCAAAGATTGCAAACAAAAAGTGAACACAGTAATTTAAATAAAAAAAGAAAAATTAAAAATGTACAAAGAAACAGATAGATACCACAATAAAGATTTTAAAAAATAGATCAGCTGAGCTGCAGTTTTGAAGGTGGGGCTTCCTGTGAGTGACAGGATACTGAGTGACCTACCTGTACACCAAGGAGATATGAGTTTGCTTAAGAGGAGACACATGTTAGATTTACCCAAAATGTTTAGCATTTGAGAATTTTTAATGAAGTTTTGTGTTTTTTAACAATAACTGGATAAAACAGCAAACATTTGTAAAAAAGAAAAAACAATGAGTTACACTTCAGCTGCCTTAAAGTCAAAACCATAAGCTGTGTGTGTGCCTGTGTGTGTGTGTGTGTGTGTGTGTGTGTGTGTGTGTGTGTGTCTGTCAGGGGACATGACCTTACATTAACCCCTCTCGCTGTGAAGGTTCAGAGGAGGAAGACGAAGAAGAGGAGGTGGGTCGTTGCACCTCCTCGCTCCTGCAGAATGAAATCTTTAGAAAAAGGAGAAAGTGGAGTGTGAATAAAGGTCAGCCGTCCTGCGCTGTCAATACACACACACACACACACACACACACACACACACACAGTACAGCAGTCATCCTGGGAGGATTTGACCGTGTGCAGAGATGAACTGTGATATTTCTGTGAGTTAGAAAACGTCTCGTGCATCAGATGCAGCGACTGCAGCTCTGCAGGCTGAGCTGCTGACAGAGAGAGAGAGGTCTTAACATTCATCTTCAGCTGAAAACTAACAGAACGAACGCGTCGATGAGAGGAAGCACAATATAATCAGGGCGATCAGTGGAAAAAATCTGGTATTGTAATGTATTTGTAAAACCCTAAACTCAAGCACAGATCAAAAGAAAAACAAATAATTCATATTTTTGCACATTTTTTTTTTTTTTGAGACAACATGTCAGAACTCTTACGCAATCATCGTCTATCCCCGTCTGATAGACAATACGTGTCTCTGGGAACAGATGTTCATTTCTCAGTAATTTTTGTGACGCCAGGAGTCAGCAAAGAATGACTTCCAAACAAGACCTTTTCCATGCAGCGTTAACATATGCTACCTAAACACCATCACTTGTTAGTCTATAACATCCCAGAGTACCCCCCACCCCCCCCCCCCTGTAGTTTCCTGTTCATCTAATTGAGTCTCAGTTCACCCGTAGATTTTAAATAAAGCAGCTTCACTCCAACTCACTTCAGCTGTATGAGACTAAAAAATAAACAGATTTTCTCCTGATTTACTGTAATCAATCAATCAATCAATCAATCAATCAATCAATCAATTCTTATTTGTATAGCGTCAACTCATAACAAGTGTTATCTCGAGACACTTTACAAAAAGCAGGTAAAATACCTTACTCCGTGTCTTTTAACATTACAAAAGAGCAGGTAAAATACCTTACTCTGTGTCTTTTAACATTACAAAAGAGCAGGTAAAAAGACCTTACTCATTGTTATGTTACAAAAGAGCAGGTAAAAAGACCTTACTCATTGCTATATTACAAAGATCCGGTCTATCCATCATGAGCACTTTAGCAAAGCAGCAAAAGTTACAGTGGTAAGAAAAAAACTGTCTTATTAAAAGGCACAAATCTTCAGCTGGATCCCCGGCTCATGACGGAACAGCATTCAAAGGCCTAGACTGCACCAGGCTTGGAAAGGGATAGGGGGAGAGATGGGATAAGATGCAGGAAGAGGGATAGGGAGCAAGGGGGTGGGGGTAGGTAGTCTTAAGTTTACTAAATAAAAAATAACATCTTGATGCAGAGTTGCTTAAAGTAAAAAGTCAAGCTTTGTCAGGTCTGTCCTTAAGAGGAGAAAAAGTCAACTTTTTAAATGTTTGTTGAATGGAGGTTGGATTGATCACTTTAGATGCGTTTAAGGTAGTCGAGAAATCTACTTATTGGCTTTAACATCACAGCGTCAAGCAGAGTCGTGGCTCAATTTGTAAATGTCTGATCCATGATGGATTCTCAGGTGCACTTTTACACAGATTTTTTAAAATAGAGATCAATAAATCAAGTTAGATTACTGATAGGCGCTGGTATGTCATTAATGCAGATAACGCTCAGCCCTTTTTTTGCTATCCAGAAAAATGGTTTACTTGTATACACCCAACGCTACTGATACATAATTTGTCAATAAAGCTCGGACTACAAATGTACTAAACACAGAAACCAGAACGAGTCTCATGCTGAAAATCCAAACCTCCTAAAGTGAAAATTCCTAATTTCTATGTAGAATCTAGAAGACAGTTATCATGTTCTGTCTGTTTTACATGGTGTCTTCCTCTTCAGAGCGACTATGATGATGCTGATGAAGATGAAAATGACGATGTTATTATTATTGCTGCAGTGAGGCAGCAGACAATTATCCTGAAACATACAGCAGATTAAATATGAACTCTAATAATAGACACATTAACGGAGCTCCAAACAAACGGTGAATCCCATTAAGACTCTTATTACTGCAGCAGTAATTATTTCCTCTGTGCCCCGACTCTTGTCTTACAGGATCAGGACACAACATCTCACCTCCTCGCCACGTGGGAGAATAAAGAGATTAGGGGGAGTCCGGGGGCAATTTGAACACTTGTTCCTTCATAACCCAGAGATTATTTGAAATGAGCTCGTCATCTCTTAATATAAGAAACACATACGTACACTAATTAATAAAGCTATTTCTATATTGAGATTTCTTGTTTTTAGAGTCCGTACTCTGGTTGTTGGTGGATTCATCTGTTAGTGTGGGTTGTGATGTTTTGGTCATATCGTTGCTCTTCACACAATATAGGAACAAAACTGTTAATCTATCATTATCTCTACTCATGTGAGGCTCTCTAACATTTTTTCGTCATCTGTAAAGATTTTAAAACATCTTTAAGTGTGAGTCAGACTTTAAAGGTTTAGTTAGCTGCTGTAATATGTTGTAGGCTGGCAAGCTTAAGTTAGCCAGCTAGCTTTTACTAAGCCTCCGTGCATGGATCTGGTGTTAGAAATGCTGTAACCCTATAGTTGATGAAGTCTTGAAAACTGTGAGTTAGATAATGTAACAGCCTGATCACACCCGTATTAGCTGACTTCAACAAGCAAAACTAATCTTTGGAGTATGAGCTAGCTAGCAGTTATTCAGCGTTAGATAGCAAGCTAACATTAGCTAACAAAGCCAAATGAAGGTCTGAATGAACTAAAGCGCTGTTTTTCGTTGACACTTCATTTTCACTCTCCTGTTAGTCCAGACAGGCTTCCCTGACCAAACATTTTAAGCTAACATTAGCACTGTTGGAACTGAGTGTCTGCTAAACATAAGTGGTCCTTTGGATTTTCCTGGAAAACCCTCCCGAGTCTTTTATATAAAATCTATCCACAGGCTGTTGTAGGGAACACAAACAGGAAACATGCATGTTAATGAACTCCAAGTCGAATCAATTAAATGATTCATTGATAAACTTAAAATCTGTTATCCCTTGTAAACATAGACTTAATGTAAATTAAACTGTATCTATTGAAAATGTCTGTAACTGTCAGGTGCTCTCCCCTCTGTCAGTGTGAGTGTATCATCCATATATCTCTGAGTTAATGTGTGAGGAGTGAGGAGTTATTGATTGACACACTCTGATCCACAGCTCGTTAACATGCAGGTTTGATCGCAGCCGGACGCTCTGATTGGACATCTGTCAATAGAGGAATTAACGTGTTGGATGCCCCTCCCAGGACAGAGGTTAGAAAATCCTGCTGAGGACGCCCCCCCACCTTCATCACCCCGTCAGTGTGAGAGATTGACAGCAGGATTAGAGAGCAGCTCTGCCCCCGTAACCCTCCGGACCCCCACAGACCTCCTCACAACTCCCCCCCTCAGGGTCTCCTAGATAAACGCTGTGTTTAAGATTGACAGGTGAGACAAAGAGACAAATATTCTGATGCTTAACGATGTTTTCTTCTACCTCCCATCAGAGCCAGACATCGCTGTAGAGGATTCACTTCACTAACTTCATCAGATCGACTTTTTCTACAGAACAAGAAACAACATTTACAGAAGTGTTGACACACAACATGAAGCCACAGAACAACACAACAATTAGGAAGCCAATATGTAATCAGAAAAAAATCATAATGCTGAAGCTTTAAAATAATTACAAGCGCTTTGCTTTGTAGTACTTTATTTTTTCAAGCTGCAAAAAGGTTTTAAACCAGATGGAACAAACAAAGAAATTAAGAAAGAAACATAAATGTGATCTGACAGGGCCAATAATGTTCTGGATTCAATCTCACATTTGTTTTGTCTGATTGTGACCTTGTCCTTGTCAATTTTTAAGAAAAATCCAAATTTCCGCCAGCCTGCAAAAGCACTATTTCGGTTACATTATAAAGCAGAGGAGAAAGGTCCAGCGTTTTAGCACATTTAGCAAAAATGAAACAGTCAATAAACGCAAATCTAGTTATTTGGAGAATCTCAGTATCAGTTTGTAGTTATTTGATATTGCTTTTTTCATTGTAATGCTTTTGCGGTAGTCTATTCTAATGTTGCAGCTTTTCTCGCCTTTATAGTAGCAATTTAATCAGAAATGGTCATGGTCGGACTTCTCAGCCTTTCAAGTTGCTCTCCTCAGAATAGACATTTCTCGTGAACACGGTGGGTGTGTGAATGCATAGAAACACACTGAGGAGTCGCAGCAGGAGAAACTAAGTGAGTTGGGGAAGTGAGCATGGTGTGCTCTTAAATTAGAAAAAAATATTTTAATCAAGAATGGATGGACTTGGTTCATTCCCCCCATGGATCGTTTAGAAACAAGCATGCCTCATATGTTTCTATACACTTGGGATCATTAAATGTGGTAATGTCAAACATCATAAGAGACAAAGCACACGTCTTTTGAACAATCGTACATCTCACATCTGAAAATAAATGCCCAAAGAGCCCATTGATCGATACACCAGTATCCTGAATCATTCACTGATGAACAATGTGCCAATCTAAAAATCCTTTCACTGACAGAGGGGCTGCCTGACACAGTATTAGCTCAGATTAAAAATCTTATTTAGGACGAGCTGAAGCTTAATTCTCTCACCAAACCGGAGAAAATGTGAGAGTGATGTATAAGAGGGAAGGAAAGAGAGAAACAGGTGTAAAAAGATGTTGCATTGTTGTTTTTAAATAAAATCTTCTACTCAAAACAAGAAAATGTTTGTTGTGATGTATTACATTTTCAGAGTCCCCCCAGTTCATAGTAAACATTGTTCTCATCACATTGAATTGATTTTCCTCTATTTGATGTGACAGCCAATTGCTGACTGCACTGATGGTGATCCAACGGTTAGTCTCCTTCCAAATATGAAACACTGAATCACATCACTAGTTTGACATGATGGTCCGGACCTTTGCTTGCAAGGTATTGTGAAACATCTGGATGAAATGTTGAGTTATTATTAAAAGAGACTGCATTATACAGCCAATATTACATATATCATACATCATAAAATGTGTCTCCAAATAATCAACATGAAAATACAAAAACACAGCCAAAGAAGCCGGACTGAATGTGAAATTGGGTGATAAAAATAACCGATAATCAGCCTCAGTATCAGAGTGAATTATTTATGTGATTCTGTTGAAGAGTAAATCTTCAGACTGAAACTGAACTCACCAATAAAACCTGAAAGAAAGAGGTCAACTCGTGTTTTCCCTTTAAATATTCACGCTGATGATTGAGTGCAGAGACACACACACACTTAAACACACACACACGTTTAAAATTCAAACAAGTCAACGGCCGAGCATTTAGATTCAGGTCATTAGCTGCCCAAAATGTGCATCTCAATATGTGGGCCAACACTTATTAAGATTTTTTTTGACGGCTGAACGTCTGAATAATTCATTTTTTGTTGGAGGCACATAATTTATTTATTAATCAGCCTTAAATTTGGACTCAGATCAGATTATCGGCTGCTTTCCAGCACCTTCTCCCTCCTGTCAGTCAGGATTTCAGGTCCAACATCAGCTGCTCATTATTTGTTCCATTGATTTCTGCAAATGGTGTTTCCCCAAAATATGAGCCGTCCATTACACAGAATGAATTATAGATGTGAGACGAGCTGCTGGGAAACAAAAGGCAGGACGTCCTCCTCCTCTGTCCTGCCCTTTCACAGTAAAACGATCGGGGAAAGTTTTCAGGAATCCTTCTGGCTGAGGTAAATCTGCTCCGACTGAAAAAGCTTGTTTTAACCAAAAAAAGTGAACGAGCTCGTCGCTGTAAGGAACTGAAAGTCTTGCATCATACTTCCAACAAACTCCAGAAAAAAAAGGCCTTTAGCTAAATCTCTGCATAATTTAGTGGAAAATAAAGTTTATTTTCCTGCTAATGTGTAAATATGATCCAGGCTCAGTGTTTTCATGCAGATAATGAGAAGGATAAATAGAAACGAACGTGTTAATGTGCAGCAGAATAAATACGATTTATATCTACAAAGAGAAACACATCACTAATATACAAACACATTTTATTGACCGTGTCACTTCTGAACGCTGTGTTTCACAATTGTTACACTAGACTCCAACTCTGAGACACTCTTGAATGTTTTTCTGTCAGATGTTTGACGTAGTTTAGATGAAAATGTGTCCCATTTTAAAAACTGAGAAGACTGACTTTATCTTTCTACAGCAATGTTTGGATTTAAATCAACACTCAATTAACCTTCACCCAGTTAAACACCAGTGTAACTTTGCCCTTTTTAACTCCTATCCTCATGAACTGTGATCTTCAATAAAACAGAATCCTGCATGTGTTTTCTATGACTGTGGCTGAGTTTTATTTGATGCTGATGGAAAAATAAAGACATTTTATTCTGCTCATAATAAAGTTGTTAAAGAAAATAATACCTGGTGTTTTCTGTGTGGGAACTCTTCTGTCTGAATATATTGAATAAAATCATTTTTAAATCAAATTACCCCTGTGATGGATATTTAAAGGTACACTCTCTGATTGTTTTAAAGCACCCAGAGATTAGACAGATCCCATAATATCCCTCAGATAACGGCTAATGTTTCACGGTTTATGTTTTATTAATGTCAAACAAATGTTATTCAGTCCATCAAAATAATCTGATTACATTCAACATTATTGAATGTTTTATATATTATTGGATTATGATTAAAGTTTTCGCTTGGCTTGTTTTGAAAGCTGTTCCGATGATGCAACAGCTGTCTAACAAACTGCATGATGGGTTACTGCATGTGTTACTCATGAATGTTATCAGAAAGTATTTGTAAAAGGAGACAGATGAGGAGGTTCTAGGGGTGCTGTGAGGGAGTGATTAAGCAGGTTAATGTGTAGGTTTGAGTATTTTCCTGTTGAATTGAAGAGTCTGTAGGTTCTCTGTCATACAGGTGATACTAATTCAAAGCTTGATATAAAAGGCAACTGGACTTCTACTCATTATCAAACTAACAATCCACAGAGGCTTGTATTTCTAGCTCCATCCACCAGTCAGTTTTCAGAGGGGAGAGGTGAAACATCTTCAAGAGCTCAAACCAAGTCTATTTGGATCAAGCTTTAACTTTTTTAAGGTTGTTCTAGTTGCCATTAGGGAAGGTCATTTGGAGGTGGTTCTATTGGTCATTGAGATGATTTTAAAGGTCTTTCTTGAAGTCCTAAATGTCTGGACATATTTGCTTTTACAGTAATAATGTTTATGCATGACGGCTTACCCTGCATCATCTGTTTGGCAGTATTGTCCTCAAAATTTAATGTGAAGTGGTCGTGCACTGCCAAACGGTATAAACATGACCACTAGGGGCAGTGTAGAGGCAGAGGGGATGTGACAGAGACAACACAGAGGCATGAACATCAATGACAAAAAGTTTCCACAACATCTCGTTGTCACTGTACAGAGACAAATATGTCTGCCAGAATGTGTTAAACTGATCAGTTCTGTTGTAGAAGTAGACAAAGAAACCAGATCTGTGTTTAGGTTCAAATATTGACCCTAAACAGGTGACTTTCAGCCGAATGTGTCAGTGGCTGCATTTTTGTTGGTTTAGTTTTCATCGAATACATATCTAATGAGTATAGTTTGATGTAAGGAAAAACTACACAATAAGGCATTCAAAAGGAGTCTTTCTTTTTTTAACAGCTGCTGTAACGACAACATGAAGGACACATAACATCTTCAAGTCACCAGTTAACCTGAAACACTGGGACCTTTACGTCAGTGAACAGAGGACAATGTTGGACATTAGACTGAACTGATCTTATGTTACTATTGATTATTCATGCTCACATTCTGTCAGCTCTGATTTCAGAATTACCAGTAACCTCCTCGAGTTTCTCCATGTCTGTTGTTTAAATCTCGTACATCAGGAAGTTGTATACAGCATAAGCTCTCTGGTTTGCCCTCGACATGTAGCATCCAGTAACATCTGTCGCGTAAAGTCAAATAAAGGAACAATTACTGTCATGACATGTCAGATGGTCGCATCCGAGAATGTAAGATTAGAGCAAGTTTATCTTCGACCTTAGGGTCCTCTTGTTGTGTCTGAGAAGTTCATTTGGGTTTCAGAGCGGGTTTTAAGGTGGTTCTGGTTCTAGTAATCAATAAAGGATTGTTAAGGTCATAAAAACTCAACTTATGAAGTCAATCAGGAAGATGTAGTGGTACTTTTGGCGAGTTCTAGGTCTCCTAAAGGGGATTTATAGCTACATTAAGGACTTATTGTGAATCATTTAAGATGTTCCTATAACCTCTAGTTGTTATTTAGGCAGTTACAGTGTTACTTATAGGTTCTAGGAATCTTACGGGTGTTCTTGCTGAAGGTGGATTTATTGTTGACTTAGGATATCCTACAAATTATTAAGGTCTATTCTTGTGTGTAATTGTCTGATATATTTCTCAGTACAGTTTAATCAGCTCTCACAGTGACTGACAGTCTATGCTCTCAGAGAGAAGTTCAGCAGAAGAAACCTCCTCTCCCTCGAACTGAAACCACAATAGACTGAACTTCTTTCCACTTCAAACATCGTCAAACGTCTTCTGGGACCCCCTTAGGTTACCACTACAGGGCCACTGCTCTGATGTCACCAAGCTAGAGTTCACGCACTATGACATCACACCATTACAGAGTACATCATCACCACAACAAACACCAGCTGCGCTATTATACTTCTCCCAGCACAGTGACACAAAACCAGCTCTGTCTGGAGTCTGACACGATAAAACCACAGACTTAAGAACACTGAAATATCCAACTCTGACACCTGTAAGCAGATCAAAACTACCAACACAACCTTACAAAGATACCAGCAACAACACTAACACGCTAGGAAACTACTTACTCAATCACAAAAGCTCTTTGTACTAGCTTGGAGAGGTGGATAGTTCAGCTGCTAACATGAAGGTAGTTGTAGTGACAGCGTAGGGTTGTCTGTACAGATATATAATTTTTTCAGAAGCTTCTGGAAGAAGTCCAAAGATTTACTTGATCTAATAGTTATTGGAGGATGATTTCAGGGAAAGAAAGGGGCTAAATCAGTAAAGCCGTGCTCAGTGAGATGGTCAAAATACATATTTGGTCAAAGATGATACCAAGATCCTTAGTTGTTGATTTTGTATTTGATTAAATTCAGGTTTGATTAACTGATCACCAGCAGTGGTGATCTAAGTTTTGCCTGGGTTCAAATGCAGGACATTGATAGACACCTAGTCTTTGATAGCAGCTTAACAATCATGAAGAGAGGACAGTTGGTTTGGTTTATTTGGTTTTGTAAAGCAGTAGATCAGAGTATCATCTGCATAACAGTGATAGGATACACCTTAAAAATAACAATAATAACCTGCAATATATATATATAATAGCATGGACAGAGAGAATAGTAATTGTTCAAGGACTGAACCCTGAGGAACGGGTGCTGAAAAGGAGGTGAAAAGGTTTGAGTGTCCTTTTGGTGGACCTAAAAGTCATCCAAGAGGTTCCTATGGTCTTTGCTTATGAGTAGGTTATGGTGACGTAATGTTCATCAAAGTATTTAAGGTGTTAAACATGCTACTTCTAGTTGTAAGGATTCTAGTGGTAAATGTAAATATAAAGTGAAGTAATAACTTTCTAAAAAGAGATTGAAGTCAAACTCCCTCTGGGTTTGTTGTTCTGAGCCCTGTGTTCACACACCCTCCCTCTCCAACTGTTTGCTTTGCCACCACGTGGGGGGAGGGAGTGTGTCTAGTTGAATAATGACAGAATGTCGTCACAAGAGTACAACTAAAGGAGATCCAAGGAGGGGTGGGGGTCAGTGTCGAGGCAGGAGGGGGAGCTCAGGTATGAAGGAGGTGTGTTCAAAGACAGCGTTTTCTTTGGGTCTGAAAGTTGCATATAGTTTTACTTTAAGGTGGTTTCATCAGGAGAATTTGGGGGATTTTTTTAGGAGTTTCTGGTGATTTTTAAAGCATAACCCTCCATATCCACATCTAAGCATGTGCAGAGATACAGACACTATCATCAATGAGCCAGCAGAAACCTCTAACACCCTCAGCAGCTGTTTCTGTTGGCCGGGCTGATGGGAACTCTTGGTGGTGGCGTTGGGCAGAGATGGACACAGGTAGATATTGAGTGAGACAGATATAATCACTGTCAGACATCTGGTCGGTGTTGTGTATCAGAGCAGAGGTTCTGTCTCTGACAGGCTGAGAGGAAACGTTAAGAGCTGCACTGAAAACTTAATCACTGTTTCTGTGTTTCAAGGCTGCTGCTCAGAGTTGAGTAAAAATACAGAGTTTTTTTTATATAAATTACCCTGTGAGGAAGTGATTCCATTAAGAGAGCTCTGTAAAGTTTTCAGTGCCGCTTTTAGCGTTTCCTTCCCAGACGTGTTTTATCACGTAAAAAAAATCTGCTTTCAAATTTGTAGACTCACATAACTTGTAAAATATGCTCAACATTCATACTGGGTTAGTTGTCAAATGTTGAGTATTAGAGACTATATTCTTAATTACATTTTACTAATGGAAACTTAAATTTAACCTAGGACAGTACTATTATGTTAATCCTACTTAAATAAATCAATGCATCCATTTTAGTGTTTTAAAACCCTGGTACTTGTTGCCAGATGAATCCAGCTTGCAGAAAACCTTTTCTATATAATATTCTGAGACAGATGTTTTGTTGGTCATTTCTTTCAGCAGGAGGTAACCCCCTCCTCCTCCTCCTCTGTCCTCGTTTAGGCCCTCAATGTGTGGGATGTGTCCCCTCTCCACCACTTTAACTTCACATGACCTCAATTTTCACCGTCTCTCTGAAGGTTTGATGATTTATCAGCTGATTAGTCAACTGTGAGCCCACACACCCGCCCATGATCTCCTGGACACCGCTAACGACCTCGATTAATGGCCGACCTGCTCAAATTGGTTAATTGGGCGTTGGAGGGTCGAGGCGACGTCTGGACCAGTCCAGCAGCGAGCAGAGACGATCCGTTAAACCCTCGATAAAACTCAAACTGAGTGTTTTTCAAGGTTTTGTCATTTTTATATTGCATCTTTGCCAAATGAGGACGCCTGCAGATATGAGCATGTCATTCTAAAACCACTGCTTAATCATATGTTACAACAATTAGTATTTGTGTCATAACACAGTGCAGGGTTAGCGAATTCACAGATAACACAGGGAAAACTGTTATGTTGAAAATGATTTTATCTCTAGGATAAAAGTCTATTCATTCATTCATTCAAAAACTCCCATTTCTTTCAATATTTTTTAATTCAATATTTTTTTTTTTTAAATCTCAACATTAACTCCATTTGCCAACAAGTAATGAAGTTGAAGCTGACTTTGGACCTGAGTGAGGCTTAGCAGGGAATTTTATTTATTTGTAATTTCAGGAAATAACAATCACAAACATTTTATTGCCATTCCTGTTTTTCATTTCCTTAAATTCTGACCTTTTCCTTGTAATGAAGTGTATTCCCATTTGGCTTTTTTTTTACTGCTTTACCTGAAAAAACTTTATTTCTTCCCTGCCTGTTTTTTGGTGTCTACAGTGGATGCTGAATTTTTGGCCGTGATGCAGATTTGTTTTCCTGGAGGGCTTGGTCTATGTGTTGGGTTCACTAGGTGTTTAGTGGCAGCGCAGGACTGCCAAGTATGATGTTACAGCCGTCCCATGTTAATGTTCATTCAGGAAGGACCTTTACTGCCCGAGCAGCAGGAGGGAGCCAGCCAGCTGTGAAAACACTGTTAAAGAGGCTTTAGTGCTCATTTCACGAATACTTTACGTTTACTTATTGAAGGGGAAAAAAATAAATTAATGGAGTATGCGCTGGGCTTTTCCTTATTGTTCTTCCATGAGATTTCTCCATATGTGCCAGCAACGACAGTCCAACTTCAGCCCTCCTGTGAAACCGGATCCTAAAGTTCCATGTACAGAGGCGCAGTCCCCCACCCCCCACGCCTCTTCTGGAATCAACGTCTGGCATGTGAACGCAGCTCGCTCCCCTCTGAGCTGTTGCAATGTTGAATAAAATCGTTAACTTTCTCCTCAGGGACAGAAACAAAGATGTAGAGTTCATCCTGCTCCTGGAGAGATCGGAGGCTCGTCATGGGCACCATGCTCTGCTGGGCTGGTAGCTTCCTGTTCAAAACAGACATTTCAGAAACATGTCAATTATAAAGCCCTGATCACACTGCAAGAGCATTACTGATGCAGACACTGAAACAGACACTGAAACATAGAAACTAGCAGCCCACAAAGTGACCCCTGGAATTTCTTTAAAAAGCTATGGAGACTGCTCAGGGTCTACATAAGATTCTCAAATTCCCATGGAAGAACTTTCGAAAAGCAACTGAAGGAATGTCGAAAAACCTTTCAAGGCCCCAAAAATCTGCTTAAAGATCAGGAAGCTGCAAAAAATCATATTGGAACTTCCTCTAGGACCCGACTAAGCCCAAGGAACTGATCGAGCACTGTAAGGACAACGTTAAGGTTTCCAGAACCTGCTAAAGAACCACTAGAAGAACCCCAACAGCAGCTAGGAATTAAAGATTCTTCAAGAAATCTTGAGAACTCTGAAATATTTTCTCTGACCTCGATGAACATTTTGAGGCCGGTCAGACTTGATGTTTGCCGGTTCTATCCTCAATCCAATTTTTATCTTCCTGATGTAAAACAAACTTTAATGCTGTCACATAGATCGGAAATAAAGTCTGTGATTTGGTGATGGTGGATTAAAATGTACTTTTACAGAACTCAACAGAAGTGTGTTAAACCTAGGGTCCTGAAAGATTTTTTAAACTAATGATAAGGATATCACATAAAATTAAATTTTCTACTTGAAGCAGATGACTCCTCCTTTTCTCTCCCCATTTTTTCGAACAAATGTCAATTTGCTGATTGTTACAGTATCCAGCTAATATCTTTCATACACATGTAAAGTACTTCAAACTGCGGTTCTTTTTACCTCGTTACATTTCAGGAGAGAATACTGTAAATGTATTTTCATTTCATTGATGTAGTTACTTTAATAAGTTCTCAAACTCAGAGAGACCACTAAGGTTGTTGGCTCTCTAACATTTCAGTTAGTTCAGGGTGTTCATTTCTAAAAATCAACACCCTGAACTGATAGAAACACATCCTCAATACTTTGTCTGTTCCTAAAAAACAGGTTGAACATTTTGTATTCAGTTTGGTTAGGTTTAAACACCAAGTCAACATGGTTACATTTAAGAATAGTTGTAGAATTAGTCCCAAAAACGATGCTAATTACTTTACTAAAGTTACTAACCTGGAATCTGTTGCATAACTGAGATTCTGACATAACGTAAAAGGAGTTCACTTTGTGTTTTGGCAGCACATAAAGTCTTGTGTCTGTGATCCATCCATCACTCCTGACTCCTCCTTTTCTCTCCCCATAATTACAGCCATGAGAGTTGTCTTTACACACAACATGTGTACTAATAAGCTGTTGCAAACATGAGGTTTATGTCTGCATTTTGGTTGTGCACAGACTCATTATTTAAAGCTCCTGTGAGGAGTTTTTAAGAGGTGATGAAACGTCCTGAAATCAATACTAATGCCTTTATACTGTATGACCTACAAAATATACCACACCATCAGGAGTTGATTGACTATTTCACTATAATTACTTTCATTAATATCTGCCAGTGGGTATGTGTTCAACGAGGAGATTTACAGCATGCTGCAGCACAAGCCTCTTTCATACATGCACTCTGGAAAAGTTCTGGTAGATTTCAGACAGTCTGCCCCTGAAATCTGCTCTCTCACACTCGTCCCTAACAGCGGGAAACTTTCACCATGATGTAAAAAAGATGCCATGAAAGTCTCATTGTACTGTAAACAAAATATACTGACATCAATTTTGAGCAGACATTTTTCTAGTAGGCTGGAAGCATAAAATCTGGATAAATCCAGGGTTAAAATTTGTGTTGTTTGTATTTGAACATGCAGCTGACACCAAACATTTTAGGAAATTCACTTTTGAATAATCAGGAAATTTGGGGACATTTTCCTGTGGGCATCACACTTGTGGGCGGCAGTAGCTCAGTCTGTAGGGACTTGGGAACCAGAGGGTCGCTGGTTCAAGTTCCAGTGTGGACCAAATATGGAAGTTGGTCTGGTAGCTGAAGAGGTGCCTAAGCACTGCCGAGGTGACCTTGAGCAACACACCAAACCCTCTCCACACCACCAGCTCAGGAGCTCACTCTCACATCTCTCCATTAGTGACTGTCCATAGGATCCTGTTTGTGCATGTGAGTGTATATTTCAGCCTATGTGTGTGATGCATGATAAACAGAGTGTAAAAACTGGAATTTCCCCTTGTGGATCAACAAAAAGTAAATCTTTATCTTAAATCTAACAGTCAGTGATTTATTTAACTGTTAAAAGACAGCAGGTGACGATTTTTCATCAGAAAACAACAATGACACATGTCAAAGACAAGACCAGCAAAAAGATAAAAAGGACCACTATGATTTCCTCACTGGAGCTGTGAAAAAAAAACAAAAAACAAAAAACACACAGAGCATTTTATAAAAATCTGGGGAAGGGCAAATTTGGAACATTATCTAGCTTTCAAAAGTTTTCAACCCAAATACTTTAACAGCCATTCCCCCTGAACGTACATACTTTAACTTTTGGTTCTGAAGATCAATTTTTCATGCATGTGGTTTGAGGTAAGGAGTAAATTGTTTTCTGTTCAGTTTTAAAACAAGCACTTGTAACAGATTAACATTTTTGCTCATGATGTTCTGGGACTGGCGTAAACCTCTGGTGGGCGGCCATGACTCAAATATCCTGTCTACTAGAGATCAGAGTTCAACAACACCAGTTCAGATAAGGAGAGACAAAGAGCCTTTAAAAAGCTGTTTGGAGTTTGGATCACACACACACACACACACACACACACACACACACACACACACACACACACACACACACACTCTCCCTCTCTCTCTGAAGAAGCTGGTTTGTGGGCGAGAGCGGAAACAGCCCATCACTTTTCATGTCAGGATGAGACCACATGTTGAGCCTCCTCTCAGGGAGCAACGTGGGTGAGATCAGACTCTGCTCCTCATCATTAAAACAATCTGACCGTCCCTCGTACACATCCTGTACATTTCTTCTTCTGTGGTGTTTTTTTTTTTTTTTGACAGCTCCTACAGTACCTTGTTACCGCACAAAAATAAAAGTCGACCAATTAGAGGTGCAGCACAAACTCCTTTCTGCTAAGCTGTGTGTATCCTCGCTCCGCAGAGAGGATCAGGGCCAGATGAGCCGCGGCTCTCTCAGACATTAATACCTCGCCATAGATCTCACTGTTAAACCTGCCTGCTCTTTCTCCTCCTGCGGCGTCCTTCAGCAGAGTCAGCCGGGAGCCAAAAATCAACTCGTACAACATTTGAAGAGTGAGTGGAGAGGATGGATGTGTCGACACGAGACATCTGGAAGTCATCACGCAGTTCTTCTTCTCTGGCTGTGAGAGGTGCGGCAGGACGAGGAGTGTCCACAGAGGTCATCCTGCAAGATGGAGGTGGACATCAGGATTGTATTTATTCACATGTAATTTACTGTTACAACATAAAGCACAATGAGGCCTCTGTCTGCTCTGAGTGCAAGGATTCTTTGACTGCAAGACACAAAAGGACACCAGGGCAGACACTGTCTTGGTACAGTGTTTATCTATAAATAACTTATATAGGGACTGTAAATATATAGAATTGAAAAGTCCTGTACAAAATTCAGAAATATTTAATACACTGTTAAAAAAAAAAAACACACATACTCTGTTTAATACGACGGAGGATTAGGGCCACGTTAAATTATTATTCTTTTTTTAATTTTGAGATCAAAGTCATACATTTACTAGAATAATCTCGTAAATTAACGAGTTCAAGAGCAGCCTGCGCAAAATGATGAAAGTAGAACTCTTGAAGTATTTTCCTCTGCAGACATCTTCCTCAAAGTCAGTGTGGTTCTTTCTTCGGAAAAGCCACAGTTTCTTGCAGTATTTTTTCAGGGTGCTGATATTTTTATGACAATGTGAAAATTATGATGCACCAAAAGCATGTGTAGTTTCATATCTGCTTAAGTAAAGCCCCAACACAACTATTTGTGTCTGTTATCAGTCTGCCTTGTTAAAGTGTCTCATGTGCAGAGCCAGTTTGTGTCCTGTTCATCATTTTACAGATAAACAAGGTCTTGCAAGTTGAAGTGAAAACTTCTCTTGAACTGTTTTTACCTTCTACACAAGGAAGTAGCCTATTTCCTTATTAGTGAAGCCTTAAGGACAAGATGCTCCAACAGGATGCTGCTGCTCTTCTGATATAGACTTAAATAACGACTTTATTATTTTATTCTTTAAAAGCTTTAAGAGTTCTGCTTTCATCATTTTCGAGTAGGCTGGTCTCGAGATTAAACTCGTAAATTTACGAGTTTAATCTTGTAAATTTATGACTTTATTCTCGTAAATTTACAACTTTAATCTCGAAATTAAAAAAAAAAATGTTTTAACGTGGCCCTAATCCTCCGTCATAGTTTAACATATCTGAGGCGTTGGTAATTTAAAAATCATTTTTGAAAAATAATAATATGTCGGACCAGCATAGTGTCTAAATTCATGACAAGGCTGCAATATATCACTCAAATCTGAGATGTGTGTACAGAAGATATATTACTGCCATGTTTTCAACAGATACACTATTCATTCAACAAATCCAGCTGTCTGAAAACCTGGTGACCCACACTTGTGCCATAAAGCTTCTGTCCTAAATGAGACTTCCTGCTCACACTGCATCATTAGTGAAGTGTGTTTTTTTGTTGGGACTCCCTTGAAATGAGATGGTACATCTCACGGTGTACTTTCTATTAAAGTAACTGTAAGTAAGTGTAGACACTATACAGAAATAAATGAATCCACATTCATATCATGCAAAGTCAATAAAAATAATTGTTTTGTTACAAACTTGCACCAGCCAACTCGCATCAGAATTTTTTATTTACATTTTTCACGTTTTTCACATGAGTTTAAGTCTTTCAGCTGAAGAGTAAAATATGTGGGAATGTGTCATTATTGAAGTGACACTGTGTCACAAATGTTCAATCCAAACTCCGTCGTCTTGCAGGCACTCTTGACAAATTCTGAATTCAGACTTTCTACAAATCTGCCTCATGATTCAGTTATTTCAGCATCCTATAGACCCTTTTAGATGAAGCAATTTAAATGTATATACGTCTTAGTTTTCGACCTTATATCTGGGTTTAAATACTTGAATTCTGTGGTTTTATAAAAAGTTATTTTGTTTAATGTGATGTTTGTACATTCTCATTTTTTTCCTTAATTATTATTTATTTTATAGGAAAAAATATTATTAACAAAAAGGAAAAAGCTGAACGTTTGCATTGTTAAAAATATAAATTGTAAATTTAAGGAAGTACTTTTAAAAAAATTGTGTGGATGATACCCTCCCTGCAGACCTCGTAGTTTTTCTATTTCGGTTTCTCTGACTGTATTTATCAGTATTTCCACTTGGCTCAGCCTCCCAGCACGTCTCCTTGTCCTGACTTCCTGAACATGAGGTTATATTCGTCTCAGGTGGACGTGTGCTTGGTTATCTGTGACCCTCAGCCTGAACAGCTCCCTCATGTCCTCTCCTCTGCTTATATAACTGATGTATCCCTGCATCCTGAGAAATCACCCAGCCGTTCAGCATGTTCCGCTCTTTCTCCTTTGTTTCAGGATCCTGGAGGGTCACACTGGATTAAAGCCGATGGCAGCGGAGGAGTCTCCTCCTGCCAGCTCCTCCAACTCCTCCTCCAGCTCCTCAGAGAGGATGCTGCATCCTCACATCGCTCCCAGAGACGATGTTAAAGTGTCAGCGGCTGAATCTGCTTTACAGCTCTGTGTTTGTGTTCACATTTATCTCTGAGTGTTTGTTTACATGTTGGAGGAAGAGGTTGAGGAGGAAGGTGTTAAAGCTCCTCTGTGGACGATAAAACCCTGCAGCCCTCTGGGGCTTTAACAGGATAATTGATGATTGATGATGTCGGCATGTTTGGAGGTTAAAAATAATTTGGTTGCTCTATGGGAGGCTGTCAATAATCAATCAATACTGTTAACTAATCAACAGCTTCTCTTTAGGCTTATTTAAGTCCGTTAAACATTGATGTTTATCAGAAAACCTGCAGGAACATTAGCAGCAGACACTCAGAGTCAGAAACAGTGAGAACAGACGCATTCTCCCAGGCTTTAGCTGCTCAAAAAAAAACTCTGTCTTAAGACTTATCTGTTTTTCCAAAAACACAACACAGACCATTAGGATCATTAGTATCCAATCTTTAATCCAAGAATGTAAAGCCCAATATGAATTTTCAAAATATTCTGTTACTATTCAACTTCTAATCACTCAATTCTGATCTGCACTGCTGACTAAGATGAATTATTTTCCATTATTTCCATCATGTTTTTATTTCATAATCACAAATATTCAATGATTAAGTTGGCCAACTGCTGGGGGGGGGAAATTATGATATTAAAACTATATATTACTAAATATAATATTTACATGTTAATTCTCTTAAATCAAGTTATTGTGTATCAATGTATGCTCATGACCCACTAATGGTATCACAAGGGCCTACCTTAGGGCTGCAAACCCCCCATTTTGCATACAATAATAAAGAGAAAGATATCCAGACTTAACAGAACATTGCTACTGTGAACTTACTATGACAATTTGTTGAAAATTTGCACAAATCAGTTTAATGTGTGATCTTGTCTTTTTCCTGTACTATCTCTCTTTCTATTCTCTGTCAGAGATGTGTAGATGCTAGCTGCTAAATAAGCTATCTTGGCTGAACTAAATATGCACTTATACGTTCAAACTAACCTTAACATAAACATAAACATTCAGAAAAAATATGCATGATAGTCATTGAGTCTACATTTATTTTGAAGGAGGGAATTAAACTTTTCTAGCTTTCAAAGCTCATATAAAAGGTGTTCCACAAGGAAGTATTCTAGGTCCTCTGCTGTCTCCTCTTTAAATGTGTGTTTATTAATGAAGCAGTGCAGTCCATTTTTGTCAGAAAGAGAGCATCTATGTAAACCAATATGAGATGTGAATACTCACTGGGAGATCTGGAAAAAGCCTTTAACATTTCTTGGATCACTTCAACAAGAGTGAACACTGCCCTAACCCAGAGAACCCATTACCTGACCTAACCCAGATCCTTATCCAGAAATAAAGTTCTGCCTTATCTGGTTCTAAAAAATAAAACATTTTGAATGGTTTTCTGTCTCAACAACGGCTAAATGAAGAAACTCAGTCAGCAGGTGATAAGGCCAACTTGAGGTCTTCCAGATGACTTGGCTCTGTCTGATCTGTGAGAGTCATTCTATGCAGCTTGCTGACTGATTAACAATGTACCGGGAAAAAAAACGTTGATTTGACCACCAGGATAAGAAAGAACAACAAGAAAAAACACTTGTTATCAGTGTGTGGCAGTTATGAAGGAAAGAAAAACAGAGACTCTCTTTCTGTTTGCACGACCACAGAACAGTCAGTATGGACTAGATTGCACATAATTTCCTCTCACTATCTGTTTCACCTCAACATCTAATTCACAAAACATATAGCACTAATGGTATTCATGCACAAACACGCCCCAAAAGTTTTTTCTGCTCCATGCAGTTGCTCTTGTTTTTTGTCTGAATGTGAAGAGAGGCTATCTGCGCCTTTACTCTGCACGGAGCGGCACTCTCATGCTGACAGAGCTCAGTTTTGTGAACATACAGATTATTAAAAGATTCCCCTCCCTCCTTGCTAAAGTTTTTTGTGAGGCCAGACTCTAAAAATGTCTTACTATAGTTTCACGTTTAAAAACAAAGCTTCCTCCCTGAATGGAGAAAGAAATAACAACATCACTCTCACCCTCGTCATGGTAACGGCTCCAAACTGTCACCGTGTCTTTCAAACAGACAGAGAAGAGAGAAGGTGTCACTGGCAAAAATTGCATTAAAAAAATGTTCAGCATATTTTTGCAATTAAGAGAGTGTGCAGGAGTTTTCTTGCAGTTTAATAAAACACAAGGTTAATTTTTGGTAATACCTGGATTGTCTTCACTGTTTAAAAACCTTGAATTTCCTGAATACCCTGAAGGTGAACTCCCCCTGACTCTCATCCAGCTCAGACTTCAGTCTGTAAAGTGAAAGTTAAGGAAGCCAACAGTGAGCGCAGCTGGAGAAATAATCACTGAGAGGCTTTTATCGATCAGTAACTCTATCAGATAGATATATATAATGTTCAGTGTCTCCTGTGGGGAGTCTTATCACTCATGTTAATGTTCTCTTTTTGTTCCAGCTGCTCCTCATGATCCAAACTTCAGGTTAGAGAGATGTACAGAGGAGCTTCTGATCCAGAACTGTGCTGAAATACTTACCGGATATAAATAAGAAGAGACAGCTCCTAATATTAACTTTAAGTGGTTCAATTCTTTTTTTTGAGCCAAAAAAATGACCAAATAAATCAAGACAAGTAACAGACCACAGACGATCCACCCTGCTGGACGCTTTGTTGGTCCAAAAGCTTTTCTAACACAGCAAACTTTATTCTGAAGCTGCATTTGATTGTAGATTTAAACAGTCTGTAGGTGATCTCAACATTTGCTGAAAAGTGGACAATGTGCTGACATCATAACAGTTTAAAGTGGTTGTTAAAAAGTTAATACTTAAAAGGTACTTGCCAAAGAGCAAACGTCCTGCTAATAAAACAACTCTTAGTTCATCTTTAGCTATAGTTTGCTAACTAGCAAGAAGTTCATTAAGTTCTACAGCCGGACTTTAATGTTAACCATGTTTTACCCTTTTTTATGTTGATCTTCATGAACACATTACTCACCAACTTAAATCACATTGTACCATTCAAATAAACAATAGTACTTGAGCTTGTATATCGCTTTTCTAGTCTTCTGACTACTCAAAGTGCTTTTACACCGCATGTCACACCTACACATTCACACACTGATGGCAGAGGTTGCTTTGTAAAATCACCATCAGAAGTAACTAATCAATCCATTCAAATTCAAACACTTCCGACAAAGTAGCGGGAGATATTCTTGCCCAAGAACATATCAGACATGTGGTCGCAGGTGCTGGGGATCGAACCCTAAACCTTCTGGTTTAGAATCAACCGACTCTACTGCCTCACAATTTTTTCAGTGTTCTCATAATGATTTATATAATAATGGATAACTTATTAAGATACAGATATTCATAAGAATCATCAGACGATATTGACCCTGTCATTCATTCTGTATAGTCGACAGCTGGGTACCGGTTGCAGTACGTGCAGGGCACTGGTTTGATGATACAAAGACATTTTTCTTAATTAAATACAATATCTAAGCTTTTCAAATTTAAGTCAGACAAGCAGATGTTTAAGAGCTCAGCTTAAAGTCAGAAAGTTTAAAATTGGAAAAATGACGGGTTAAATAAAACTTTGATCTCTTGATTAAATCAAGATAAGAAACTTGAGCAAGCGTTCAATGCCAACTTCCAGTTCACACAGTTTTCACAGTCGCTCCTGCTGACACATTTCTGGTTGGCTTTCAAAAAGCTCTGGGCTTCAAAAAACCAACTCAGTAAACTTTAAATTATAGCACAGATATGAAATCTGTCAGGCTGAATTTAGAGGAAATGTGACTAAAAAGACGCCACAAAGAAAAGCTGGAACAACGTAATTTATACGAGTTGCATGCATATTTAAACCAGAAGCATAAAGGTAATTTCCAGTGCAGTTCATTAAAATCAGGACAGATCTGTGACCTGTGATGGGAGCAGGAAGGTCACGTTAAAGGTGATAAAATATTGAAGTGACCTGCTTTCCCCCAGCCGAAGCTACAACTGAGCGCAGGAATTTTCCGGGTTATAATTCCATTTGGCAGATCTGATTACAACCTGGACCGTTTCCACCAAAGATGGACCCGGCGAGTCAAAGCCGCTCGCTGCCGTCGCTCTGATTGAATTCCAGCATTTTCTTTCCCCTCCAGAGAAGCCAAAGTTTGATCTTTACTAATTGATATATCCCGGCTCCGCACATGAATCTCAGAAAGCTCATACCTTGGGCCAATTTAGCTGTTCCACTGGCTGAGTTTTAATTGAGTCCACATTAAAATTTACTTATAAAATAATAATGGGCTCCCATGCAAATGAGCCCATCCCGATATTGCTGCGGCTGCATTTGCATATCCACAAGCAGTCTGGGAGTTCAGAAATCAATATAGATGATTAATAATATATGGGCTACAGGAATAATTAAATTCATTTGATGCAAGGACTCAGTCAGCCTTGAAAAACCAAAGGTGCAATTTTACCACAATCTAATTTAATACAAGTTGCCTGGATTGCAGTTTCAATTACAAGGATTGAAATAATAATAATGTGTGTTAAAGAAAAATTACACTTTCAAATATATGTTATTTCATTTCATTTCACTGAATGCATTACCGCATGAGTCCCTCTTTCTCCCCACATTAACATACCGCTCCAAATTGCTAAATTAAACATCTCTTTAATTTATTGCAGAGGTATTAAAATATACCGCTCGTCACATTTGAACCTGTTTACTCAGTTTAAAGATGCAATATGTCAAACGTGGACGCGTGAAGCTTTAAAGTGTTTGTACGTTTATTGAACTGCTGTAAAAGGTGTTAAAAATCCAGCTGTGGTTTAGAACAGAAGACTTTAATCTCTGTGAGAAACTTTTTTTATTTTTTATTTGCTGAACTGGTTCCCAAATTAATGTTAACCTGCTCACTAATCTGACTCTGCTGTGATTACAGAAATAATAGAAAGCTGGCTTTTTATTAGATAAAAAGGTCTGACTTTTTGTCCATCAGAGGTGCATTCAAGGCCCCAAACCTTTTGTTACAAACTGCAGCTCTGTTTAGCCTCAAGGCTCTTTTATCACATAGTTAAATTAGAGCGTTTTAAGGCCTCTGACTGTCCAACAGGAAGGTTTTCATTTGGTGAAGAACACAAACTATCTGCATCAATTGTCACCTATTATAAGTCAGAGATAAGGCTGATATAAAAAGGTGTAATAAGAACAAATCACAGTTCAATATATTGAAGGAGACTTAAACAACCCTTAAAAGTTCTAAATAACTTTAATAAAAAAGTAGAGAAAAGTTTCTCTAAAACAGTCGTTCCAGTGTTCTTCTGCTTGAACTCATACCGTAACCTTTAAACTAAGCTGCCTGTGATCCCTGAGACAAAAAGAGATATTAAAGAACTGAGAGCCCTACAGTCCTCAGTGTCACAGTTAATTATCCTTTATTTTTAAAACTTATTTTAGTGCATCAAATAATCAACACTCAGCAGAGTTTGTCACAGCAAACACATTAAAGTCAGAATAAAATGATGATGACCTCCAAAACCCAATTTATGAAAATTTAAGAACACAAGTGACATATGAATAGGAAACCTGCCGACACATGTTCCCATTGATTAGAGATAGACAAGTCAAACTTATTCCACCGGTGATTATCGGAGTATTAGGAGTCAAATATATCTAACTCTCAAATCATTATTCAGTCTGGTTCAACTTCTAACTATTTGAGTTTATAATAAGGAAGTAACATTACCCATCATTTCTATTCACATATTCTCCATATATATTTAGTCTGTATGGACACAGACTCCACAACACAGGTCCAACGCTACCCTGGCTCCCATTATTACCATGATTTATTTATCTCTATAAACAGATTTCTGTTTAAAAGAGCAACTAACAATCTGCTCTAGATCAAATATAATTTGAGCCACAAATATTTTTGACCCTATGGCACGAAAGCCAATCAGCATTTAGATTTCCTGACTCCCTTGAATGCAGGCGACCTCAATTCAACAGTTTAAAGTTGTTTCTAACCGTAACCCTGACAAAACTTGACTTTTTACTGTGTACAAATCTAAATGATGATGTTATTTTAGCAAACGTAAGACCCGTTAACGTGTGTAAATCACAATATATATATATTTTTTTTCAGGTAGTTATCCAGAGTGAAGCCCCTGTGTAACTTACTACACTGACTCACAATAAACAGATAAACGGGCACTCCGGAAGTAAGTCTCGGCTGGAGGTCGTTTAATGCTAATCAATGTTTTCACCAGAATAACAGAGAAATTGTCTTCCCTTTAGAGGCATGTATTGTCTCTCAGACGATGATAGCAACCCTTGGGTTCCATGATTGCATAACCCATTGTTGTTCACTGCTCTGTGTAGATTTCTATTGAATCTAAACATTTTAAATTAAAGAAATAATGAAAGTGACTTTTTATGAGTTTTTTCAAGACTTACACAAGTTTTAAATCTCTTTTTTTTTTTAACATCAACAAATAAATACAAACAAAAAAAGAGAACAAGTAAGGATGCAGATATTCATTTCTTTGTCTCCATGTATGTAACACACACACACACACACACACACACACACACACACACACACACACACACACACACACACACACTGTCTTCCCTCCTGACTCCTGTTTGTTATACCCCAGAGGAGATGGAGTGTGTCTGTGTGAAGCAGCAGGTTTGACCTTTACATCAAACCTCTGAACCGAATCAGAAATAAAACACGACCGCCATGTTTCCTCCTTCCATTGTCACCTGACCTCCTCCTCCTGCACCACATGGAGTTACATGACACCTCCTCTCATCAACAGTCGGCTGGCGTTCATCTGGAGCTCGCCCGAGTTTGGGGAGTCTTGGACCGCGGAGGAGATGAGATTATGGGCGTTACGTTGTTGACATACTGTCACGTCCTGCGCACTGCCAAGGCGATGTCAACAATGCCCAGAATCCTCTGCTGCTCTAATGAATGCTCTCCAATATGTAATGACTGAGTAATCACATTATCTGCAGTCTCCACTTTATTCTGACGGAGCGGCCGCACGCATCTGTGCTCCGTCAGTAATTGCCAGGCCGGGGCGGCGAGCGGAGCGGCATTTGCATCCCGCACTGGGGAGTTGCATTGCAAATGATTATGCTGAATTGTTTTTGCAACAGGAATGTCCAATCCAATAAAGTTAATGATCTCGAAAGACACGGAGGCAGGAGAGGAGGGGGGGAGGAAACTAAATCGATTAAAATGCAGATGTTCACCATCCTACGCAAGCCATGAAGGCGGCGTTGTATCAATGTAATTAAAATCCCTTTTTCAGCACTTTTTAGGAACTCTAGTTCAGATCAACGTCCATCTACATCTTTGTGTTTTAAGAAAGAAAAAATCCTGAGTGTTTTTTCCTGATGAGTGTATGGTCTCAAACTCTTTAAGTTGTCTTCAAGACAGCATGATGCTCATTTAGTAAATGATGGTCCCATTTAAAGTCAAATAGACCAGAAAGCAGGGGAGAAGTTAGGGCTTGTCTACCTGGGATTGACAAGTTGCTACAACAGCGATCAGAAAAATGTTTGGTTGTAATAGAAGACATTCTGGGAAGTCCACTATTCAGTTGCAAATGTATTTATTTATTTAGAGTCGGAAATCAGGGAAAGAGACAGGAATGACATGCAGGTAAGGGGCCACAGGTCGGATTTGAACCTGGGCCGCTCGCTTGGAAGACCACAACCTCTGCAGATGGGGCGTGGGCACTAACCACTACGCCACCAGCGCCCAAATTTATTCAGTTTCATGGCTGTGTGCACAAACCAATTTATATTACTGTTACTATGATCTAGCTTGCTAACTAAGCTTGTGCTAGCGATCGCTTATAACTCAAACAGTGTTTGCTAACCTCTTAGTCAACACACTGAAGACAATTTAAATAAAGAGAATCAGTCAAATATTTACTTACAACAGCAGGTCCAAATTGATGCAGCGTCTGACTAGAACTAGGAGAAGAGATCACATCACTCCTACTGTACAGTTTATTAGCTTCTCTGCTTTCTACAGTATTAAGTGTAGAATAGAATTGAAATTTCTTCTGCTCCCTTAAGCCTGGCTTACACTACAGGAAGTTTAAAATCCTACCCGCTTTTGAATTTCGGTAGCATCACACCGTCCAAAAAAATCTTAAAAGATATTTTCTCAATATTCGTAAGCATGCACACACTACAAGATATGAAAATCACAGCACATCATACACTATCTACAACAGAACCACTTGTCCAAATCTAACCAAATAAACTAAAAGTGAATCAACATATATGCAAAAGATTTATAGATTTTGCCACTGTGTGTTGTTACTTACAAGTCAAAAAACCTATAGACATGATTAAAACATCTGCATCATATCTTAAGTTTTTTAGTTAAAAACCAAAAGTGCAGACAGATAAAGTAAACTAATGATATACCAGTATTTTTGCAAACATGATTTAGGCCCCCTCATACATAAGATAGGCCCCCCCCTCATAAGCCACCCCAGTCCAAAAAGTCTGGACACACCCCTGGTTGTAATCAGTTTTTTTTTTTGTACAGACGATTACGCGGCCATATTTTTGTAGATGCCCTTACATGTTGTCGTTTTGAGTCTGCACATGGGATTTGATGACAGGAAGAAAATTACACGATAACAGCAGACTTCAGCTTTATTTAAAGAAAAACATATTCAGCTGCTGGAGCGATAAAAACAACATAATGTATGAAAAAGCAAACACATTACCCGCTGAATATTCCATGCAACTGGAATCAGTTTGTATAAAATTAAAGTTTATGTAGCATCAATCACCATAACACACACACTACACATTCACGCTCGCACACATATATAAAGTTGACTTTTTCTGTGTTCACATGTAATTAGCCGGCCTGCGTGATTACTAGCTAAAACAAATTATGTGTTTTGTTGGCAGCAGATAAATCTGGTCTCAACTCGCAGTAATGACCCGTGTAATTTTTAAGCAGCGCCTACATGCTGCCTCTTTTAACACGTATCATTAGTGGGGTTGTATATTAGATATACATTCTGTGGCTTAATTTGGTCTCCCAGGAGCACTTGTAATGATGCAGCTGCCGGGTACAGGACACCTTTAATTTATTTATTTTAAATGTTGAGAGTAATTGAGTTCTTGAGAGATGTGAGGCCGGCCTGCTGCCGCTGAAAAATGCATTAATTCCTCTCTGCAATCTGCTCGGAAAATTAATACGAGGGGAAGCTTCTAATGGGGAGAGAAGAGGAGGAAAAAAAATAAAAAAGCAGGCAGGAGTTTCTCCTCTCCGTCGGCCTCCTCTGCAGAGAGGAGCGCGACTCTGGAGGAGTTATTTATCTCCCTCTGAAGGGTTATTTATTACAGACCGTCAGAGCGCCGAACAGAGCGGCCAGCAGAGTGGCGAGCAGCTGCAGGTGATGAGAGAAATAATTTGTTCCAAACATATCATAAGAACGCCAGGTCGGTTCTGAGCAACAAAACAGTCAATAATGATGATGATGATGGAAGAGAGCGTGGGACGTCCTCTCTGATGGCTATAATTGTTTACAGTGTGATGATGATGATGATGATGTCACGGGACAGATCATCACGGCTCACCTGTAAACCTTTATATGAGGATTAAACGTCTCATAGCGTCACTACTATACTTCAGTTTAGTTTTCTAACTGATTCTGGAGCGGTCAGAAAAAACACTGTGAGTGTGTGCGTGTATGTGCGTGTGTGTGTGTGTGTGTGTGTGTGTGTGTGTGTGTGTGTGTGTGTGTGTGTGTGTGTGAACAGGTGTTTTTTAAAAATATACATGCAACAGATGCTGAATGTTTAAAATAAAAGACGGAGGACTTGATAAAATATCAGTAGCCTGATGTCTGTGCAGGTTCATCCAGGTCTGGTGAATCCGAAGCTTGTTTCAGAGTCAGCTGGACGTCTTGGTTGAAGACGTTTCACCTCTCGTCCGTCATTTCCTACTTTCTCTCTCCCCGATCTCTGACTCTATTCACCGTCCTTTCTCTATATAAAGGCGTAAAAAAAGCCCCAAAATAAATAATGTGTTTTTTTTTTATTGTCACACAGAATCTATCCTGTGTCCTTTCAAAGATATTTACAATATTTCCTAAACCTTTGGTGTCCATGAATCACAGGAACAAAACGTTTCTGAAGATTAAGATTCATCCTGCGGCAGTGAAACCGGCTGTAATGTCTGCAACAAAGTCCTTGATGGATCAAAGTGTGTCCACTAAAAGTTGTGGTTTTGTCCCTGACAGGCTCAGATTGTTATTGTCTGACAACATTACAGCAAGGATCGCTTGAAAGATGTGATTTTCTTTCACTTGTAGAGCAGATTGGAAGGTCTCATCATGACCTCAACAGTTTTTTTTTATACATCCAGCAGGAGCACACAGAGTGGGGAGGGGGAGCCGGGGTGGTCCTGTAGGAGGCATGATTAGGCCAACCAACTGTCATTATAAAGAACACAACCAATGGGCCGCTGCCCCTCCTATGTGAGCTAGGGATAAGCAATTACAGAGAAAATATGATAAATCATACCGGCCCCAAAGTGCTCCGGCCCAATGGGAACATGCCTGGTATGTCAGATTACCAGTTTAGCCCTTACTGTATGTGGAGGTCAAAAACAACGGCATACGGGAGAGCAGTTCTCTAGTTTAAGGTTGTTTTATTTTAAAGATTTAGATTTTGTCCTCAGTTCTGCGCAGCATCATGTCTACCATAACGTCATCCAGACATCCTGACCGGCGGCTCTGAAGCCTGTTCAGGTCTGGAGCCGCTCCACGCCAGAGGGAAACGCAGGGTGAGGAGGAGGAGGGTGAGGAGGAGGAGTGAAGACGCTCCCTCTCTCTCTCTTTGCCCGGCTGCTTGTTGGCTCCTCGGGCTCCTCGGGGAGCGGGCTTTGGACGGAGGCCCAGATCAATGTGACCTAAATTCAAATGTGAATTAGCGGCTGTCAGTGGGAGAGGACGCTCCATAAATGAGCTCAGACGGAGGGACGTCCCCGAGGATGTGGGAACCGGGGCCCCCATGTCCACTGGAGATCTTTAATGAGTTCCAAATGGACGGTCCAGGCCCCGGGTCCCGGCTTCACGCCCTGCCTGCAGGCCTGCAGCCAACTGCTGCCGGGATCAGGAGGAAGGTGCTGCGTGGGGGCCCCGGGGCCTTGAGCCGAAAAACCCTGGGAACCTGCGGAGGAAGTCAAACATGCAAACGTATCGGCGTCCAAATGATTAAAATTCTTCTCCAACCTCTGTGAGATCAGCAAGTGTTAAACAGAGAGGAGAAACACACTGACTCAGACAAAACTGTGACTAAAACTCTAATCTGACAGATTATCTCTCTCTGGTCCAAAGGATTAATTCTACACACCAACAAAAACTTCATTCAGTCAAATTTGAATCCATTGCAGTCAGACAACTCACGCTTGTAATGTTTAAATGTTTTTACAGCAGCAGAAGAGTTTGTGTTTTATTGCGTCTATAGGCTCCAACCTCCTGGCAAAATTATTTACATGCAGATATTTGAGGAGTGATGAGATACTGTCTGAACCCTGCAGTCAGAGCCTACAGGTGGAAGCTGGTGTGGTGGGTGGCGAGGCTGAAAGCAAGAGCTCAGAACTGATAAAGGGAGGAGCTGACAATGACAGAGCAGTGGGAGAGACCAGAAATCCCACAGCTTGAACAGACCGCTAATTGTGTGAAATCAGAGCGTCACTAAATAATTGTTTACACAAGAATATATGAGAAGTGCACATTGCCTCGAGTCTTAAAAAATGTAGCCTTCAATCTGCATTCTCTCAAATGTCCAGTAGGGAGTCATCTCCACTACAATAACAAGTGTTAGATTACACAACACATTTTTGCAGTGTGAATACTTTAAGTACAAATACCTAAATACCTACTTTAGTTAGTTCTGTCTTATCTCCTACCTCTGTCAGTATTAGACAGTAATGTGATAACAAACATGGCAGTTCCTTGTTATGGTCTTAAAACAACAATGTGTAACGTTATTGATGTCATCCTTGTCTCATGCTTAGTGCAAAAAGTCTTAAGCCTTGTTATGTCTCAGGCTGGCATACAAATAATTAAATAAATCCATCTCATCTCTTACCTTCTCCATTTTCAAATTTGTTCATATGAATCTTCATATGAACAAATTACAACCAGCATGTAATAAATGAGCTTCTCGGATGTTGCCGTTGGAGAGCGTCATTTATTACAAACAGTTTGGCAACACCGGCAAAAGACACTGATGTCAAAGGCTGCTAAAGTTTCCATCAGTATTAACTAATCCATTTATTAACATTCATAAGCCACTGAGCAACTTGTCTATAGCCCAAGGACAAATCAAACATATGCCTGCAGGAGCTGGGGATCGAACCCCCAAACATTCTGGTTAGGAGACGACTGACTCTACTGCTGAGTCCTGGGAACGAGCTGCTTGTCACTTTTTTTTTTTTTTTACCCTGTGAGCTGATAAAGTGTCGGTGTGAACAACATCTCCTGCTCTGGTTCAAATCAAGAGAAACATGAGAAGCAGCTGGAGGAGGAGCAGGAGGAGGAAGAGTTCAGGTCACCTCCTCCTCCTCCTCTATTCTATAAAACACCTGACAAGACGAGAGCATCCTCGTGTCAACCCGTCACCCACGGCAACCGCCGCTTCCTCCTCTTAGTGTTTCTACACCCAGGGTGGGTCTGACATGGCGAGGGTGTGCTCCTCCTCATCTTCCTCCTCCTCCCACCGGAGCTGCATTACAGCGGGGGTAGGTGGGGGAGGAGGGGGAGGCTGCAGTAATTAGCATGCTGATTCTGCATGTAATCAGATGAGCACTGCGTGCTGCTTCTATACATCAGGCCGAGCGTCGGCGTGGGACCGCAGCAGCTTCTGATTGTCTTCAGCGCAGCATATGCTAATTGTTGATTGTCTCCAATATTATATGCTAATTGCTAGGAATTAGCATAATTCATTAACATTCGGGCCCTAATTACACAATGAGAGAAGGCTGAAAACATGGGGCTGTGCTCTGACTGTCTAATGTGTGAAACGATTAATACCGCGCTCATTTGCATCCAGAGAAGGAGCCGGAAACATTCAAAGTGTTGTTCAGAGAAAATAGTCCCTGATCAAATGTTGTTTCTGCCGTTTTAAAAGGTGCAACCGTGTCAGCCCTCAGGTGAGACGGAGCAGCCTCCTCTTCATTCTCACACTTCCTGATATGCAAATGAGCAGCACAAACACATCAGTAATTATCCGGAGCTTCTTTCAGAGCAGATTTACAGAAAACAAATGAGTGAGGATGATGAGGAGTGTTTGATTCGTAATTGTGGATTCTGTTTGATGTTGATCCCATTAATGAGACGCTCAAAACAAAAAGAAACAAGCAAACCGCTTTGATTTCATCATGATTGTAGTCAAGGGTCTGTTCACATCGTTTAGCTGCCAACGGCGGGAAAACACGAGCAAATACTTCACTGAAAAGTACAAATAATCTGCTACAAATACCATGAGAGGGAGAAGAACTCTGGTCGTAAAATACTACAGAGAAGTACAGAACATGTACAGATAAATGTCTAACCCTGCAGAAGTGGGTCATGAGTTGTCACTTGTACCACAAATCGTTTTCAAAAAAGAGGAGAGGAAATGTAAGAAGGTGTAATTAAGAAGTTAAAGGCATTAGAAAGGATAGCAGAGGTGATAAAGGGGAGAAAAAAAAAATTGAGGATGGGAGAAGACGGATGGAAAAACAGAATAAAGAAGAAATAAAATGTGTTTTTTTATGCCTTTTTTTAAAGTTCTCCTTTTAATCGAACGCATTTCAACAGGTCATCCTACAACAAATACAGCGCAGGTTGGTTGTCAATGACTCTCAAGTCCTTGACATACAAGCGTGACTTTTCAAAGTAAATGCGTAAAACATAGAAGCCAGAACACCAATCATTCTCCAACGTCCTGTATATGCACCTAAACTACTTTGTTGGATAGAATAAAGAGATTATGGTTTGGTTTTTACATCAGAATGTTTATTTTGTTATACGCTTTAATGTGTTTTTAAAATTGTGGTCAGTGTGGCTCCAGAAACTCTCCTTTATCCATCACACTCTTATCACTCATTTGTGGTCTGATCAACAGCAAGGGGAAAAAAAAGTCCTCAACCACATGCAGCTGTCAGAATGCTGCACAGTGAAAAGCACTTAGCATGCATTCCATATGTTGGAGAAACTAAAGCTCTGTTTAAGTACAGCGATAGTTCAGTTTGAGTTGCTGTAATCATAATCATAATGTGCTCACACTGTACGATCCAATAGTCCGGCACATCCTGAGCGCTCGCCCTGTACCAGTGAAACCAGTATGGAGTCGAAGTAAGGTAAGTGTTTCAGTTATAAGCATGACTCAAATGCACAATGTCAGAGATACTCTCTCTCTCCCTCTCTTTTTTTACAAATATCCGCTGGAGGTGTGCAGCTATTTCATGCAAACGTTTCTCTTGTACATATCTTGTACATATCGTGATAGGAGAAGGGAAGACAATTCAAACAGACACGCCTGCTGTCGCCATAGTGATTTAAGACGCTGTCTGCCAGTTTGCACAGGTGCAATCAGGAAAAGGAGCCCTGATCTGATGTCAGGGGAATCGGCTTGACAGTGAGCTTCAGCGTCCCAGAGCCATGCACCCCCCCCCTGCATGCTAGCTCTCCCCGCCCACCAAACAAACCCACACCAGTAGAATTTCTGCAAGGAGTTGGGGTGAGCCATTGAGAACACAGCAGGAAATATATAGGAAAATTCATCACAAGCAAGTGTGGTTGATGACGTTTACAGCCTGCGACCGGCGTACACACTGTGCACATAAAGAAACTGCGTCATTATGTTTCCAGTATGATTTCCTCCGCTCTTCACATATCGTTTAAGAAAAGACAAAAACTTTCATCACATTGTCGGTCTCTGTTGCTTGTCCTCTATTTCTGTGGGGTTTTTTTCTAGGTCATGTCCTGCCTCCTGAGACCCCGCCTCCATTCGGTCTGAAAGTCTCCTGATGTTGGGGGACATGTGTGAACAGGCAAGCGAGGGAGATTTCAGGGGCAGGCTGCTTGGAAATTTCTAGACATTTTCAGGAGTACATGTATGAAAAGAGCTTCTGTCTCCTGACAAACTGCAGGACTCTACATGAAGGATGTCTTTCCATCAGACAGCAGGGTGAAGCTCTAAGATAACACAATGGGGCAAAGTGGGGGGGGGGGGGTCAGGCTCTCAGGGCCACACGTCGGAGGCCGGGGGATGCCCACATGTGAAGGTGGAGAGCGGGTTAACTTGGAGGTAATTGAAGCAGGGCTTTTGTCGGAATCTGTTGCGAATCCACAGAGAGGGGGCAGAGAGCGGAGGATGAGAGCTCTAATGAATGGAGGCCGTCATTAAAATGATAACTATTTCCTCCGAGATCACTTCCAATTTAAATGTGCGGGGAAAAGAGAAAAGGCCTAATTGAAAGTTTTTTTTTTTTTCTATTTCTTCTGCCATTCAAAGTGTAAATTTGGATCTAAGGGAGAGGAGCAGATTGTTTGTAGCTTTAGCTCACTCGTTCCAATTACATGTCTTTGTGCTGCTCTTAAAGCCGAGAGGGAGCAAGAGGCGAACACGTTTACCCGCCTCACACAGGAAAAGATGGCGGCCATGTTTTAATTGCGGCCATGATCATAGCAGTCAGAGGGAACCGATCTGTATCAAACAGAAGATTGAATCAGATTTGAAGGATGGTTTAATGGATAAACAATGGGGGGGGGGGTCATTTTAACGCAGCAGCTGCACATACAGTCATATCTCAGTTGTGACAGTTATTAATCCTCCTCACACGGCAGCTGGATGGAGGTGGAGGTGTCTTCATCTGCTGCAGGTCAGATGGACCCTTTGTCTCATTTTAGTTTTAGTTTAAATGAATCAGGTGTTATTGGAAACTAAATGCACAGTTTTAAAACAAGCCTTTTGTCCCAGATGGATCATGCATACTGTGAAATATTCTTCTTCTAATTGTTAGCTCTTCAGATACTGTAGATACACCTCTGGGTCCAATTTTAAACATGCAAGGCCACAAGGTTAAGCTGTATTCTTCCACAAATTGCATGCAAAAGGCAGAGTCCCACGTCTGCAAATACATGCCATTACAAATACAAGTAAGACATTTTAAATGATTAGACACTTAACATGTTTCTAATTAAAACAGAGACAACAGAGCTGCATCAAAGAAGAGCACCTTGTTATTCATGGTGATATAAAAAACTATAAAATGCTATGTACAGTAAATGCATGATTACCATTCCATAAGTAGACCAGGTGTCCAGTTCTGTTCAGGACTGCAAAGCATTTTCGTCACTTGTCTTGTTTTAAATTAATCCTACATTTCTTTCTTTTCAGGCCTTCAACAAAAATTTAACACGGAGCAGCAGATGGATGGAAGTTTTGAACCAGTGTTTGAACACAATGCCTCTTTGTGTTTTGAAGCTAAATCCTCACCTGACTAAGCAATAAAAGTGTCAGATAAACACGGTTTATTAGGACATGTTTTGTATTTGGACATTCAGAGGAATGGGAGTAAAATGGTTTAATATTAAAAATAAATATGAAAGTAAAGTACGAGTTATCCAAATTGATCTTCAGTGCTGTGCAGGTTTCATCAGATACGCATTCTGTATTCAACTTGGCATTTTTTGAACATGCAGAGTTCATGAGTGTGCTAATTGAAAGCTGTTATGAGCCACATAATGTGTGTGTCGCCCTGCAGGGACGACTCTCATGCTCTGCAGCCTGAGTTTAAGTCAGAAACCTGCAGCAGGTCCAGATTCAGTGTTTCCTCCGAGCAGCGTGTTCACACAGCTGTGAGAGAGCGCTTACTGTACACCACATTACATCTTGAGACACACACAAACACATTGCATAAGACAATATTTACCCAGAAACACAGTACGTCCATAAAGGCGTCAGATGAATGATGCTATAGCGTGTGCGAGCGTCTTCATCTCGCTCAATATTCCTCACACAATCGAGAGCGTGGCGTGTTTATCAGAGAAATGACTGATCATAATATCAGCCTTATTGGTCTCAACAGAAATGCCACAACCATCTTGCAGATTACTCCTTGATGAGGAAAATGCAATTAAAACGTCAAGTGCGTTTTATTAGATTCTACCCACCCTGCAGGGTTTTACGGCCCCGGGAGTCCCTGGACGCTCGGGCGATGGATGGCACATATAGAGCTGCAACATTAGCCGAGCCAAAATAACAGCCGCTCGCTCCCCGATGATCCGCCTTTCATCACCATACAATGCTGAGCGCTGAGTCTGTGCAGGCTCATATGGACAGTTCATACATATTCCTATAGACACACACTCTCCTATTATCTGTGTTGCCTGTGTGGCGGAACATATGGATCCATGTGTTGAATGTTTAAATTCATACCTGCAGGCTGAAACCTGAAGGAGCTCATTGTTTTTCGATGAATTCAGACACAAAACATCACATTTGTTTCCAGACTGCGTTACATAAAAACTGTATTTTTTTTCTGCTGAAAAGGCGAGCACCAAGTTTGAAACATCCTTGCGTCTCTTTCCTGAGTTTGAACATGTCTTTGTAGGAGAAACAGGTCGATTCAAATGCCTCAGCGCAAGTTTTGACGGATAAATAAAGGTAGACATGCATGTTTTCCTGTTCATTTAGAAGTATCTTTTCCGATTGGCAAAATAAAAAGGTTAAATAAGAAATAAATGAAGAGTATAACTTTTCCCCTCCTCAGCTAGCCCTGACACAAACTGTGCATTTTACACAATAAATCTTAATCATGTATCACAGCCTCAATTCCCTCCACTGTATACACATTGATCCATTCTAATAATAACACTACAAGCAGCTAATAAACCTAAACTCTCTGATATTTAGAAAGCGCTTTAAAAAGTCTGTGAACATCAGCCTGTGATTTAAAAAGCTGCATCATTTCAATAACAGTATTTGTCATCCCCATCAGGGACTGTACAGAAGAAAAGATAGTGACTAACACGTTTGTGTAATCTACAGAAACACACACACTGTTCATTTAGGGGATGTGTGTGTTTCTGGCAACACCTGCAGAAAGGAAGTCAGATGAAACACCAAAGGGGGCGCTAGCCTATAAGGACTATATCTTCATTGTTTTGGAGCAAAATCAGCGCTCTGTAACAAAGTTTCTTAAAGTTTAAGTTTAGGTTCAAAGTTTACAGCAACAGACTTCATCCGTCTGTAACGTTAAGGATCGTTAAGGTTACACAGTCACCAGCTGAAACCTGCAAAGTCAGTGTTTTATGATCTGTTTCTATGTGATAGTCCATTAAAAACGTGTGTAATAATATGTTTTTAAAAACTGAATTGACTTCCTATTTGTACAGCTGATCTGTCGTTGGATTACAAATAGCTCGAACTGTGGCCGAAGATCTGAACGAACCACAGATTAGCTGTGATTCGTTTTAACCACGAGTAACATTCAATGAAAGAAGCTTGAATTTTAAGATCACGTGTTGTTGGTGTTACTTGAATTCCCTTTAACAAGCTGGGACACTTTGTAAATATTTTTGAACATTTTTCAAAAATACATTTTGTTCAAATCTCCAAAAAGTGTCTCCGTTGCAAAAAAAATGTAATGCTTTTTTTTAAAATGCTCGATCATCAAGCAGAACATTAATAGCATGTGTATTGAGCTTATTTGTAGCTGGCAGAGGCAACTTAAAAAAATTAAATAATTATTTTCATATCCGTATACTCATCCTTAAGGAGATGTACCTTGTATGTTTTAGCTATTAGAGTATTTTTTTTATATCAAATTATCAAAGACAAGGCATGACAATCTCCATTTACCAATTTTCTTTTTTCCCTTTTGCAAAAGATCTGTGTAGTAAGGGCTGGAAGTTCAAACGGTCAAACATTTTGGGGAACATCTTGGCTTTCTTCACTCGGCCTTCTGGTTTTTGAGGAGTTAAGAGGAGCTTATGTTCAATATGTAATCATATTTTTCCAACATCAAGTCAAAAAGGTGTAAATAACAGTATCCTGTATGGATAGCGATGTCAGATAGTGTTTGTGAAGTTTAACCATTTTGTCATTTTCACAGTGTAAATTTAGCTTTTTATATAAAGCAATCTACACAAAGAGAAACAATGAACTCACACATGGTAGTATAGCTTACTTTTATATATTTGTTTTCTTTTAACATTTAATATCTGTTTTACCATTTGAGATGGTAAATAGTTTGTACTATGCGCAGCAGGAACATGCTTTTTTCCTGTTTTTCTTTAAACAGCAGAACAATAAGCTTCCAGCTCAACAGACACTAGAGACTTTGTGTTCTCTACCTGAGCTTCTTAAGGTCACGTCTGCCTCACCTGAAGACAAACTTTGTCCTCACAAACACACAGAGCTTTAATGAAGACACGGCATGAATATATTTGAATGTTTATGTCAGGATTAATTCCACATTAATTACTGTTAGCGTGTGGATGCAGCGTCATGACCTTTAAACACACTTTGTTTGGTTTCTCTTGATACGATGACGCTGACAGTGGAGCCGAGTAACACACAAATAAAAAAAAGAGAAAGAAAATAGATCTTTTTTAATGGAGTTTAACAATCGCTCTCTGGTGGACTCATTAGGATGACCAGTTTGACTTATTTTACAGCCACTGGTAATTAGTCTGCGCAGGAGTTATAGCTGCAATCAGCCAACTTTTCCCTTTGACTTTCTCTCCGTCACACACTCACTTTGTGTTCGACTTGCTCCAGGAAGGCGGTCAAACGTGTAAAAAGACAGCGGCAGTAAAACTCATAAAACTGTAGGGTTCCTTCTGGGGAACTTTAATACTTCCAGCGATATGATAATTCTTTTTTCTTCAAAGCAGCCGTTAAAAAACAGGACGATTTTCACGGCCTTTTCAGCGGCGTGATGGAGGCGTGTAGGCTGCTCGGATTTGACGGGTATTTTGGGGTAGCGGCGCCGGCTCCCGTCCGCTCTGTGGGGGGTTCAGTGTTCATCATAAATAATAAACAGCAGCAGACAGAGACTCAGGAGGAAGACTCTGAGGAGGAGGGGAAAGACAAATATTTTAAATTGTTTATCAGAGAAAACATTTTCGCATCTGATCAGTATTCCTTCTTAACAAACCAATTCACAACGGCACACGAGAAAACAATCGTAAAATAAAAGCAGCAGGAGGAATTCTTGGCGAGAGCTGCAAGAATGAAAGATGTTACATTATTATTCAATCTTAAATCTTGTTTTTAATACAGATTACACTATTAAAGGGCCGATTCATTGTTTGAGTAACACCATTGTTGTGTAAAATGATTGACAATCATTCCAATAGTTATTTAAGGGGTCATCAAGGTACACATGTCATTGTGTAACGATGAATCTAAATGTCTGAAAGGGTCTTAACTTCATGACTTCCATCTCAGTAGTTAAAGTTAAATTAGGGACTCTGTGCACTTGTCACCCTTGATATTTTGTCATTTCGGATATGTAGTAGAGGTGATGGATACCTTGTCATTGCAGACTTAAAAGAAATGTTTTGTTTGTTTCCACAACCAGCTGTCTCCTCTAAAAGCCCACAACAATCCTGACTCCAACGCACGCCACAAATCAAAGTATGACAAACACTGAACGAGCCAACAGACCAGGTATGGTTCTCACAGACACGGATAGCTGCTGATTAGTGCTAAAATATAAATAAAATAATGTTATCATGTGACTATGTGTAAAAAGTGGAGCTCAAAGTTACTGGACGGTCTGTTAGTACAATAAGGTGCACAGCGGGCAGATTATTTCTCTGATATTAAATCTCCAAAAGGCTCCAACAGCTCGAACACAGACCAGAGGTTAAGTTCAGTGACTGAATTAGCTGAGGTGACACCTCGTAGCTCCCACCCGTCACTCAAAGAGGCCACGCCCCTCATTCTACATAACTTTAAGCCTTAATATAATTTGAGGTGAGTTGTATCAAAATCAGCCTGTACAGTTGTCATGAAGACAGAAATGAAAAAAAGTGTTTTTGTACCAGGCTGTAAAACGTGTTTATTTCTGCTGTAGAGTTTGACTTTTTAACATGGGGCTCTATGGGGATCGACTCACTGCAGGAGACGGCCTCAAGTGGACAGGAGAGGAACTGTTGTTTTTGGCACCTCTTTCCCAGGCTGAAGTTTTCCTCTTGTTTAAATTGTTATATTCTTTGTACTTTACTGCTAAAAAGAGAAAATAACAAATTTACGACTGAATATTCGGACATGGACCAGAGACCACTTTATGTCTTAAGAGCATTTACACAAATATTTAAAGTGATTTATCAGAGAAATCATTTTTCTCATCTGTTCATTACTCCGTCTTTCTTTAATTTAGGCAGGAACAACAAAAAAAAGGATTAATTATCGTCAGCAGGATTTTTTGATGTGTTCTGCAGGTTTTTAAAGTCTCCACATTATAGTTAACACAGCTATTTTTTTAATACAGACTCACAAACAAACACTGTTGAGGTTGAAAATAGAAGTTTCTCCAAGTGCTCATCAAGAGACAACAAGACCTGTCTGAACTCATTTCAGCGTTGTTGTCTTTTTTTTTTTTTTTACATCCTGCTCGTTTTACTGCCCATCTAATGGCTTATTTATTACATTCATTCTTTATAAGCCGGCTCCTGTGTGGCCTCATTACGACTACAGCACTGCTTTGGAATTCCAGGATAATTATGAGCTTCATTGTTTTAATAAGAGTCTCGGTCAGCCGCGGATCTCTGCTACATCTTCACAGCTCCCACAGGGAAATCTACGAGGGCAGCAGCAGCCGGACAGACGGAGGCAGACGCACTGCAGGTAAATATTTATACGCCGCTGTGTGAACCAGGATACTTGAATCTCATCGCTGTCTTGTAAAAGTGGTCTGATGTGGTGTAAATCTATGCGGCCTTAATAAGTCTGTGATGCAACTTCAGCTTGTCTGCTTTCTCGTAAATCAAAGCTGCACTTTTCTTCTCAACATGAGGTAACGTTTGGAAACTCGGCACAGACGGAATGAAAGTTTTGCATGGCACAAAAATAAAATGCTCAGCTTCTACGTGCAATGATGGTAATTCATGAAATGTTCATGTTGTTATTAAAATGCATTCATCTTTTTTTTAATGCAGTTGAAAATGCAAATATTGAACCAGTTAAGTGTTTTAGTTTAACTTTATATAAACGATTCATCTTTGTCTTAGTCGGTCTTTTGGGATAGATTTAATAATATTTGTAGTTTTCCTTTGTTTTTTTTTTTCATTTACAAGTGTGTGCTCTGTCTTCAGTGTGGATCTCTGATTGTCATCTTCAGTTTTGTGTTTGTGAGTGTGCACTCTTTCATAGGTTTGGATCTTTGTGAGTCCACAGGGGTGTCACCCTCAGTCTTTGGAGTGGTGGGTTCTTCAGGTGGGGGCTGCTTTCACTTGATTGGCTCCTCAAACCCTCTCACTACACACTAGCACTCTGTTCTGTGTGTTTGAGTTGACACTCCGCCATTTGTGTGCTGTCCAAAATCAGAGACTGTAAAATACATAGACGTAGTCTCAGTCAAGTCATCGTTGGTTTCTGAAGAGATTTTATGAAGCCCAACATGTTGAAAATTCTGACTCTGTCTAACGTTATATTGATCTAGAAACAGACAAGGAGATGGAGCCAGCGCCTTAAGCCTCCTGACAGACGGCTACAACTCACCCACCAGCCATATCTACCATGCATCCAATTGTGAAAATGTATTGCTAATTCTTTGACTTAAAATCATCGAATCTAGTGAATTATATAAAACAATAACCCTCATGTATTGTGTACCAATTGAAAGTTATGAACATGTTTTTTTTTCTGCTGTGAAAAAACAACAACAATATTTTCAAATGTGTGTATGTGACTTCGGGAGCTTTTGGAGCCATTCTCAAGTGCTGGTCTCATTTTAAAAGTACATTGAAGGTGTTGGAGGAAGATGCTTCAGGTTGTAGATGCTTTGACTGATGACTCTGTGCTCTGTGACTCAGGACATGTTAAACTGTGTTTGTAATTACTCTGTGGTTTATGTCTGTAATGTTTTGTTGTGCTGCTGCCCCTCTTGGCCAGGACACTATTGCAAATGAGATTCTTAATCTCAGTGAGGTTCTCCTGGTTAAATAAATTTAAAATAAAAAGTGGACACTGGTGGAACTGCATGATTTTCAAATTCTGCATTAGCTTGTGCAAAACCTCTGAGTGTGGCGTGCGAGAGGCTTCTTATTTTCAGATCTACTGTGCACTTGAGATGATTAAGTGATATTACAGCCTTAATTTGCACCTTCACACTTGATGAGTGTTTTTGTGACAGTTCGTCCTGCATTTGTCGCTGCAGCTGTGATGACTTTAGTGACTGCCGCTGCAGCCAGATTTAAATCTTCAGTTTGTTCTTCATCATGGACGACGCTCTGTAGATGTAAGTTCTTTGTTATGACTTGCACACTCAAACAGCGTTTATTAACTTAAAAAATGGTATCATACAGATGTAACTATCAAAATAAATTAACTTAAATCTTGGATCTAATTTTTAAAATGTGTTTATGTGATTGCAGTGTTTATATTTATGCAAAAATAGAGGTTTGTACTCATCAAAATTTAAACAAGAAGTTAACGTGAAAGAAATGCAGTTTTTCTGATTATTTGAGTCTGCCTATATTGCTTCTTTTTTTTGTTTGACCTATAATTTAGAATTTCCATGCTGTCCATGGCCTCCAAACACTCTTATAATGAATGTGATTTAGTGATTTAAAGAGACTTCTTGAATGTATCTGTGGTTAGTTTTTAAACATCAGTGTCCAAGAACTCACAAACGGTGCAGAATTTTAGGAAATCTGAAGAACACAATGATATGAATGTCATTTTTATAGCTGTCTTTATGAAGAGTATCTGTCCAATTTAATCTCCCTAAATGATGGTGTAGTTGTTGCCTAGAAATCGTCAAAATCTAAGTGGTTTGCATAAAAGCATCCGATTCAGAATTGATTCTCTTTCTAATTATGTAATCCCTAAAATGATTTAAACCTCATGAATCCCACGTGTATTACTAACCTGTTCCTGTATTTGTGTGTAAAATATGTTGATTTATTTAACCCACATGTTCCTGCACAGAGAAAAGCTGAATGCAGGGGGCACTGGGGGGGTCTATAGGTTAAAAAATGTGCAGCGATCTGTGATGCAGCCCGGTGCTGCATTTCCAAGCAGCAGTGGGACTTCCCTGGGTGATGTGGAGAGCTGCATTAAAGGTAATGTACATCCAAACAGCCCGGCAGGTTATAACCTTGCTGCTCCCCGTGGAGCTACTCCTACTGCGGTAAACGGTCCTTGGCGTTGAAGGACACCGCCTGTTGTCCGTAATGGAAAGCCTGAAATCACCAAACGATGAGTCTTTTACATGAGCCTGATGGCTAAGTTATCTAATCAAACACTCACAGCGAGCAGGACTCTTTGTGGACGCCGTCTCTGAGTGGATAATGGACGCCAGCCAGTTGCCCCCAGAATCCATTTGTGCCCTCTGTGATGTTTCCTGAAGCCTTTAAACATAATCGTCTCCTCTCCTGAGACATCTTAGAGCTCGGACCTGCTCTTATGGGACAAACGGTTTGTTCTCCATCACTCCTACGCTGAATTCTTACCCAAATAGCAGCTCTTGTATACGTAGTAAAATCATTTGAAAGCAAACAGTTTTACCCCGAAGGCCAGGAAGTTCATCTGACCTGATGCAGCAGAAAAAAACACAGCACATCCACTGTAGGACATGTACTGATAAAGGATTTAAATTAATTTAAAGTGAGTTTGTGGAAAGTTTTTTATCCTTAAAAATACAGAACAACTTTTTAGAAGTTTTCATGAACATATCCTGAAGCTGTGTTGTCTTGAATCCACTTTTATTCACTTTTAATTGCTATGAATTTAATGCTAAATATTTAAAGAATTGTAGTTAGCATGGAAGCCTATTCTAGTAGGCTAAAAGTCTAGTTTCCTTTCTGGTATTTTTGTGTGTGTTAAAGACCATATTCAGGTAACAGTGAGACATTCCTAAGTTTCTAAACTCAAAAACTTCCTTTAATATAAGAAATAACTGCAGATCTGTAATGATGTGAAGCTTACTGTTAGCTAACCTCAGTGTTAGCAGCTAAAGAAAATGTTTGCTAACCTGAATGAAGCTGTTTAGCTAAACCAACCTGCTCATTTTAGCCGATATGGTAACGTTAAGGTCAGTTTAGCGGTTACATTTATCTCTGTCAAGTTTTAAATGCATGATAAAGTGACATTGGGGATATTTTACCCCAGTAATTGCTACATCTGGGCTTTAAACTTAAGATCATCATGTCAGCCGAACTTTCATCTCCTGAACGTTGAACCAGGAGCTCAACAAACCAACACAAAGTTAGAAAACTTTACATTTACTTTGAGAAGTCCATCCCAGCCCCAGACCGCAGACACATGCAGAACTCGGAGAGCTGCAGAGTTTTATAGTTTCTCTGAGTTTTCCAAACAACAAACACAGAAAAACCTCCTGCTCCTGAATCTTCATCTGCCTGTGTCATCACTTCACTCACCCCAGACTCCATTTAACCTCTCGTACCACAGAGGTTTCTCAGATTCGCCGGCGGGCTGTGATGTCAGTGTGTGGCCCGTTTCAGCGCCGTCCTGATTCACGGCCTTCTCCATGCCGTAAATCTGCCAAACTACCAGAGCGTCTTCATCCAAAACATCTCCCCGACCGGCCGCTCCGTCTGGACGGGTGCCAGTGATTTCAGGTCTGCAGAGATCATTACAGGTATTAGTTACCCCCTCTCCCCCCTCCCTCATTAAACATGCTGAATCCATTTGTTTAGCAAGCAGCTGAGGGAGCGATAGAGAGCTCAGCGGGCCGGGGATTGATTTATTAACGCTGATTTCGGCCTCAGAGACTGTCCTGATGATGATGGTGCTGCTTCAGGAATTTCAATGCAGAGGATGTAGATTCTCATCACCTGCCGAAGACGAACTTTAATGGACGTTAACGTGAAGGACGCAGAATAAATCCATCAGTCAGAAGGACGAATATTTCTGCTAAACTGCCAAAAAAAATGTACGGAAGCCCAACACTGCCAAAGAGAGAGAGAAGAGAGTCGAAGTGTTCAGGAAGTTTAGTTTCTTGTTTCTTGCTCTTTGTTTGGTTTTGTCTGTCTGTTTTTATGTGCTTTAGTTTCTTCTTCATGCTTTTATAATGTCACACATCATTTCTTAAAATGCAAATAAAAAAGGAAGTTAATTATGGAATAATAATTCACAACATTTTGTGTAAAATAAATAATTAGTATGACACTTTCATGTAGAATTCCTCTTATAAGTCCCCATTTTGGTTTGATTGGTTATTAGATGAGAATTTTGAGCTGCTATTATGTGACTCATTTGCATATCTAGTCATTTTGACTTAGTTTGCATAAGTTCTTTACAATAATTTAATTTAATAAATTACATTAGTTTGTTGTTGTTGTTGTTTTTTGGCAGTAAAGATCCTCTCTATAAATCTGCCATTCCATCAGGAGGAGGAGTTTTGATTATATTTAAATACGTTTGAGCTATAAAGTCATATTTGTTTTTCTGCACTGTTTTCAGTTTTTTTTGGGCAGTGAAGGTCTGCCATATCAATCAGCTGACTCAGCTGGTGTTTACAGACTGACTTTATAATCATTTTATATTTATCATTTTATCATGTTATCATGTTTGATTATTTCTAGTAGTATATTTGTGTTTTATTAAGCAGTTATTGTCTTCCATATGAATCTGCAGGTCCATCTTCAGAAGATCTTCAGATTAATCATTTTCATGTATTTAGTTTTATTTTTCCCGTGTAGTTTAAAAAAAAAAGTTTTTTAAAAGTATTTTTTGTCACTAAAGGGCTTCCGTACTGATATATCCGTCCATCTAGAGAAGGTGTTTACAGTCTTACTTTTTATAATAATTTAATATATTTAGTCATATCTTGTGTTTTTTTGTTTTTAATTTTGGGCAGTGATGGTCTTCGGTATAGATCCATCTGGAGACGGTGTTTACAGTGTGACTGTCAGGAGAGACGGTTCGACATGAGCGATGAAACGTTATCTGCACGCTGCCTCCACAGATGTTTGTGCGATATTATGTTGGAGGTGCCCAGCTGTCTCTGCTGATTCTCTCTCCTCTGTTTCAGGCTGAGCTCTCAGATATGTTTTATGATGAATCTACATATTTCCTCTCTCAGGGGGGACACACATTATTGGGAAGCACTCGATCTCTGCCTCCATTTCCTGTCGGCCGTAATAGCTTCCAGGTGAGAGGTGTTCCTGGGCCTCGCCTGGGGATGCTTATTAAAACTGTTTTCCTATTGATACAGTTGGTTTGATACTTACCAGGTTTGACAAAGTAAAGATCTCATGTTTGGCGTAATGTTACAAGGGAAACATAAGTGAGTTATTTGGCCTCGACGTGCTGGAAACGCAGCGTTGTTAAAGCGCAGGCCCTGAAACCTGAAGCAGGTCCCTCGGCCACATTTGGTTTTCATTATTTTTCAGCTTCGAAAAATTTAACAATAGCACCCAGGGATTAAGTCATGGAGCGGGTCGCAGCCAAGCCAAACATCCTGCCTCCTCCAGAAAAATGAAGACAGATGAAGAAGGGAAGCAGGTGTAAAGTGTCCTCACCGGGAGGTGTGCAGGAGCCCGTCCTCTGCAAACATCTCACCCAGGAGAAAGCGGGAGGACAAGGGGGAGGAGGAGGAGGAGGAGGAAATAAAAACAACAGTTAAGGACGTTTTCTATATTTCTGCACACTCTGTTCATGGGAACTGTTAAAGGATCTGATGGTGTGTTTAATGGGAGGGGAAACAGGCTGCGCTCACTTCTATTTATTAGCCTGGTGTCCAGTGTGTGTGTGTGTGTGTGTGTGTGTGTGTTGCACACTATTTCATGAAGGCTAAAGAGGTGGATGTCTGCTTCAAGATGGCAATGATCAAAGTATTATTTTGTCACTTTTCTTTCTATTCACTTCAGATTCAACATTCTCGGCTTTGTATCTTCATTGTCTACATTTTAACTCTCCATACTTGAATTCATTATTACTTTATTCTAGACATTAAAACTTTACTTACAACATTTAAACTTTATTGTTGTTTTTGTTATGTGTGGCCCTGCGTTTTTCTCCTCCAAGACAGAGATGATAGGGTGGAGCGCCTGGTCTCCAAAAAGACATTGACCATCGTCACAGTCCTCTCATGTTGATTCAACATAGGATTACAGTATGCATGTGTCTCCCCTCAGTCGTTCAACCTGCAGGTCAAGCACATTAGGGACGTCAAGAATATCCTGGCTGACACATTGTTTCGTTGCTTATGTTGAACAAAGGATTGCTGCTCTCATACAACTTCTTAGGGTGGGGGTGCTACGTGCAGCCCTGCTCTCTCTCACTCTGGTTTCCCACCTCCCTTTGCCTGCTGCACGCCTGAGTGCAATCGGCCTTGATTAGGAGGAGAGGGACTTAGAGGAGCAGGTATAGGAGAGGCACCTGGGCACACTGTGGGTACATCCCATGTCTCTTTGGTTACATCCATGCATCCTTCACTTGTGCCTTAGTCCCTCCCACCAGAGATGCTTTGAGAGGTGAAAGGAATCTAAGCTGAGGAGAGAGGGAACCAGGAAATATGTTTTAAGAGACTTCAGTGCTTCAGTCTGTGATGATATCAGCTGATCATCGCTCAGCCGTCAGTCAGCTCTAACAGCTGTTTGTTTTCCCACACATGTGCACTGTATTCATTCTAATAAAATACACACAGTAACAGTGTTTAGTCTCTGAATATACGTCTGTCATGATAATAAAGGAGTTGTGTGGGATCTTTTGATTTTAACAGCTTAAATTAACATTTTGTTTGATGGTGAATCAGAAAACAAATCAAATCTTAAACTTGGCCTTGCCTACATTCTATTATATTGATTTTATGGAACTTATGCTCAATATTTTTTGTTAATCCTCATGTTAAAATGTTTTTTTAAATCCCAGCTCATCACATGTCGACTCTTTTGAAACTGACAAGTCTTTACAGTCTGTTTAAATGTCTGATGTGTCCGTTTAACATCTTTTCTAAAGTCTATTTTTTCCGTTATTAAACTCCACCAATGTTGATAAGTATCATTGACGCCTGAGCTGCTGCAGCATCCAATCAACAAGTGATATTCAATAAGGGGTTGTGTCTGTCTGTATCAGTGTTATAATTCACTTGGCAGACACTTTTATCCAAAATGACGTACAACACTAATCCATTCATACACCTCCAACAAAGCAGTGGGAGCAATGCAGGGTTAATTGTCTTGCCCAAGGACACATCAGACATGTTGCCCAGCTGGGGATTAAACCCTTGACCTACTGGTTGAGAGGCAACAACTCTACCAACTGAGCCACAGCCGCCCCATTGCACTCAATCAATCTTTATCTGTATAATGCCAAATCAAATGTTTCCGTGAGACACTTTAGAAAAGAGCAGCTGAAAGATATTACTATTTGTTATACTATTTACAAAGAGCCAACATTAATCCATCATTTAGCAAAGTTCACTTCTGTGAAGTCTGCTCCTGTGTATCCTCGCTCATAGCTCCTCAGATCTCCCTCCTCTCTCCTTGATGATCACTCCTCTCTGCCAGTATAAGAGAGTTGAGTTGTCCTTCAAGATGGCGGCTTGGAACGACTTCCAGTTCAAGCGAGGAGCAAGGAGCGAGGAAACGAGACACGAGAAGCACCCACACTATGGGTGTGAACATCTCACTAATCGTGTCTTGAAATCCATCCAACAGATGATTACATATGTTTCAGTCTGGGTCAATAGGCAGAAAAATTCAAAAAAAAAAAAAATGTTATTAGCATTCATCAAAAATACTGAATAAACTTTGAGGTAAAAGTTGTTTGATTTTCTTTTTAATGAATAACAAACTATTGTGATTTAAATTGAAACAATTAAAGATAATGCTGTTTGCATTAAAACAATTCAAATCCAATTTATCTAGGTAATTTCTTTATTAATCTCCAAAAACTTCCAAATGCAAATGCAAATTTCCAAAAGGCAAAGGAGGAGGAAGTTGTGATCTCAGTGTTTACTGCGTAGAGCTCTGCAGTCAGACTGTACACCTCGTATTTACTACATCTAAAACATGAGGTGTTGAGCGCGCACACACACACATACACACACACGCACAAATACACACACACCCTGAGTCAGACACATCTCTTTTAGCATCGGCAGAAAATAAAGTCCATTACAGAGTGTTTGATGGACAGCTTCTCCTGGATTAACTTGACGTGTGAAAGCATCAGTTGAAGCTGACACACACACTGAGACTGAACAGGTAACACCTGTCAGCCTGTCAGCGCACCTGATTAATCACACATAGTTCAAACAGTACACACAGTGTGGACGCTTTTAATGCTTAAAACAAACTGAACATGTCCTCGAGTCGAGCTCACTGAAAAACCAAAACCAACAGAAATCAAGAATGAAGAAGAAAATGAGCTCGATGACGACGGTTTGGAAAACAAAACTATAAAAAACACAGAATTCTTTAGAAACATTTCAGATTTGATAACGTAACAGTAACTTTTACTATTTGACGATATATTTTAAACCTGTCCTATGATACTGTTTTAGCTTATTTTGATGAATTATTTAAATTAATTTGAATTATTATGACAAATTCTAGGCATATAATTGGGTGGGGCTTCCAGTGCACCTTAGAGTTGTGCCTGACAAAGACAGAACAAACTGTGAGCCTTACATGGATTTTCAAACAGAACCCATTTCTATTAGGCAAGACAGGAAAGATGATAGACTCCAGAGCAGCAGAAACAGAGAGTTACTTCAGAGTGGTTTTCAGGGATGTGCGTGAGTAAACGAGTAAAGTCGACACCCTAAACACATTTTTTACATTTTAATTATTAATATTCTTTATCAGTTCGGGCCCACAATCCCATCGATTGCTGTCTCTAGACTGTAGTTCAGCCACTCACCACTAGTAGCCAGTGTAACTCCAGTTAATGTCTACTGCTATGCTGCCATAATGTTCTATTACCCAAATGTAAACAAGTACTGTGAACAGATGGCATCGATAGCATGGAGCAGTGCGGTTGGGCATTATTTTGATCTAGAAAATGGAGATTAGGTTGGCTGTGGCAACACACAACTTCATGCAGATGCATGAGGATTTCAACCTGCAAAGGAGGATTGGAGGCCAGTAGTGCTATCACTGCTAACGTTAGCCACACTCAGCAAACCAATTTGACATTGTTTACCCGCTGATGCTATGATCCCATGTTAAATTGTGCACAACTTTTAATGTCTGGATGAAGAAAATCCTAACCCTCTTTCTCTAGAATATTCTCTGTTCGTTCAGAGCCAAGGTTGAGCAACACATGGTTTCGATGGACCCACATCAGATTTCAAATCCTGATCCAGATCCCTGTCCTCTTTGGAAACTCGGCTGGCGAGCGTGAACCTTTGGACGAGTGATTTACACGCCTCCTCCTCCTGCTCCAAGGCGTGCTGGCAAGGGTCTGGTGTCATCGTGAGGGCTGGGCCCCGGGCGCTTCCTGTGAGAGATGACTTACAGTCCCGCCGTCAGTCCACACACACACACACACACACACACACACACACACACACACACACACACACACACACACACACACACACACACACATAGAATAAACCTAAACCCGGGCCTGCAGTCATATCTCGATGACATCATCAGCTCACAGGAAATGGTCTAATTCTTTACCGTCTAAAGTGCAGATGTACAGTGAGTGGTGGTGACATAATGTCACTAAACTCTGCTCCTCGTCCAAACCAAACACACCTGCACTCACTGCGTACCCTCCTCCTCCTCCCTGTGATTATAAAATATTCAAACTATTCGTGAAGCCAAAACATCAGCATCACAGAGCTGTAAAAAGTCTTCCTGTGGCTCTCAGCAGCTGGTGTGAACACTCGTCTCCAACCGAGCCTGAGAGCTACCACACATCAGTCCCTGATGCTATGGAGCACTTTATACACGTTGTTTCCCATAAGTTTATATCCCTAGTTAAATTACCGAAATAAAATAAAACACAGAGATTGACAGCTGGGATCACACCTGCAGACTCAGGGATTGTGGAACTTATTGCAAATATGAGACTTTACACACACACTTCAAATTGGTGTGTATACAGCAATTCAGGTTCAGTGGGTCAGGTTGAGTCCTCAGGTCCTAAAATCTGTGTGTTCTGCATGACGATTAGGACCCTTAAATTAGAAGTGATATAGTAGAGTGTAAATTCTGTTTTAAACATATTGATGGATAGCCCCTTGAAATATGTCATCTCGTTTTTGAGTGGGTCCAACACAAGATATGCAAAGCTTTCAGTCAGGGAATACAAAGTGGTGTCCACCAATGAACTCCAGCACAGGCACGTAATTAACCATCTCTTGAATACGCTGCATGTTTCACCTGACAACATTAAAGGCTTTATATGCAATTTTTCACACTTAAATATAATATAAATCAAGTATATGCTCTGAAAATAACTCTGTGAGTCATGACTGTCTACAATGGGTGTAACACCCGAGTCCCACTGTCTGTGATGCTTTCAGAGTTTTCAGAGTCCTATCTTCAGTTTGTTTACATCGCCAGGACGGCCGGCTGACTCCTCCCCTCGTGTATAAAAGTTGTTTAATTGATGGACTAGAGAAAAGAAGAATAACATACTGTACTCACTGCTTAACTGTGTTTCTAGATCACGCTCATTTCAGGTAAATTTACATGCAGTGTGAAGATACGAGCATAATAGATATCGCTAGCATTAGCATGCTAACACAACAATGCAGCGCAAGTTGTTTTGGTTTCATGCTGGTGCTCAATGGCGACATCTGCTGGATCAAAAAAATATAAATATAAAGCCTTTGAGTGAAGCAGAGATATTTAGAGAAACTGGACATTTTGTGCACCTGTGTTTGTTATGTGGCACCTGGGACGATATGTTGATGACTGAAAACAGCAGTCTTCGCTGATGTTTACACAGGGCCTTCAGTTTATCTCTTGGAGTTCTCTTACACTGCCGCCAAGCAAAAGTCTACAAACGGCTTTCTGTATTTTCGATTGTGACTGAGTCAATGTCAATAATGTTTTTCTATTTGGGAAGTAAAGGGCAAGAAAGTCTTGGTGACGCTAATTAGCTAACATTAGCTAGTTGACATTTCCTAACGATAGTAACGTCGTCAACACCAGCTGTCACTTTCAGTCAGTGTTCTGCAGCAGTATTGTTGGTTAAAAGGCAGTTAACACAATATTTTATAGGAAGGAAGGAGAGAAGTCCTCACAGGGACAGCAGAGCATCAATCCACTATCTGCTCTCTTGCTTTTCTTTCTCTGATTGTCGGATTCTTCGTCGGTTAGTGCATCACATTCAACAACAACTGTCTTTCATTTTAAAATATCTAAAATAAAACTGATTTAAACACGTAGGTGATGTTCTGAGACTGAGACTGGTGACTTCTCTCATGATGAACAGCCATCTGTTTCTTGTTGTCTTTACAATAAAAAAAAAGTTGCGAGTATCTGCCTGTCTGGGCTTTATATGCTTGGTGTTACTTAGAATTTTAATCTTGTAATTATAGTTTGTTTTTCTGCCTATGTTGCACATTAGCTTACTTTAATTATTTATGTTATTGTCTTATAGCCTACACGTCTTCTAAATCATCTCCATGACTTTTTTTTTTCAACCATTCTCACAGTGTTTTTGACCAATCAACAGCTTTTCTTTCCATCTCAAACGAGAGCGAGAAAAAGTCCTGACTGAAGCATTTCAGGCAGCGATCCATCAAAATGTGTCCAAACTGTTAACAGCAATGCAGCACTTCTTCTCCTGCTGAATATGAGTTGGTTCGAGTTCAGCTCTTCTTCTTTGGGGGAATATGACTTGGTTTTGGTTCAGCTCTGTCTGGCAGCAGCAGCAGGAGTTTGGCAGGGGTCTTGCAGACTTGGGGAGGCGACTCGAGGTTCTCTGCAGCCTTGGGCATTAGCTCTCCTCTAACGAGTGCTGTGTTTTTAACAAACTGATTTCACTGCTCATCAAGGTTGGTGCTGACGTTGGAGTTAAAGTTAATTGTGCCTGTAACGAAGCCTCAGCAGGCCAACACTCTGCCAACCCCCCTCCCGTCTCACCTCAGACCCCCTGTCTCTGCTGCAGACTCTGATACTGGACTGTTCTGGTCCTCCTTGATGAAGTCCAGGCTTCCTGTTCAGGCCTGCAGGTCTGATAAAGACCACCGCCGACCTCCAGACCTTCAAAGCTCTTATCTCGCCATGAAGGAAAGTTTCTTCTTCATCTCTCAGACAAAAACAGGATCTGGACTGAGGAGTCTGCTGAACAACCAGTTGTTTTTACTTCTCAGAGCCGCTCTTTATTGAAGGCTCTGGAATAAAAACAAGTGACAACGTCAAACCACCAGTTATTGATCTTGAACTCTCAAGAAATCAGATAATTTCCTGAAAGAGATTAACCGAATGAAACATTAAAACTAAATTATCTAAAATCTTCTGGAGTCCATCTTGTTCCAGTGATTTTATGTTTATGTGCGCTCCCTACCCGTGCCTCTCTTCAGTTAAATTCCAGCGCTAACATTGCTAACATTAGCTTAAACATAGTGTTGGCATCTGCGTGTTAGTAAACTGCCAGAATTCATCCACCACATCAAAGTCCAATGCAAAGCATGTCAAGTTTTACTGGCCTGTTATTTGGCCAGTTATTCTTTAACATACTCTATTAACTAATATCAAAACATCAGATGAATGATGTGTGGCGAAGTTGGAACTAGCTAGCTTTCTAAGCTTCATTTCTAGCCAAGCTGTAACCAAAAACAGCCGACCTGACTGAAGGGCAGGCATGGTGCAGTTGTTTGTCAGGAGGCTTAAGACCTGCTCCAGCTCCAACTCATTGGCTGTTGTTAGCTTGAGACAGCGTTTCCAGCACGGCGACCGCCATCAGCGGGCCCCCTGCAGTAACAGATGGGTGACATCACTCAGGCTTTGTTCACTATTATGAAGACTACTGTACGTGTCTGGCTAATTTTTAGTCAAAATATCAGTTTGCTAGTGATGTTAGCTGCTAACATTATCGCTAACAAAACACTATCTGAGTTGATATGTTGATTATCTAGCTTGACTGTTTAAGACACTGATTTGATTCATGCTGCTTACTTGTGCAATCTTACTTTGCACTTTTAGCTTTATTATGACACAAACAATTAGAGTTCTAGCCAATGAGAAGTTGGTGAACCATTTTAGTCAGGTGTTCTGTCACTTGTTTATGATACTGACAGTACGCCTACAACTGCTTTTAGCGCTGACTTTTAAACTGTAACTTCCTATGGATCTTAAATTCAACTTTCATAATGCTTGAAACTACTTTCTACACGTCAAAAGTCGTAAGGAGTATCTTTTTAGTGCCCCTAAAGAGATATGCAAACAATTTAATTTCCTTGAATTCCTTAATGCCACTAGACAAAAGACATCTCAGATTTCAAGCCAAATGTAATCTTTATTAGACTGTTTCTGTACAAAAAGCACTGGATCACAGGAAAAAACGGAACAAAAATAAACAAAAAACATGCATCTATTTACAGCATGGCCAGAGACAGAGAAAGAAAAGCCGGGGGTTGTTTCCTCCCCCGGGTTGTATTCTAAAGACATTAATTAAACATTGTGCTTTGATATACTTTGATGATATATTTCATATTTCACAAAGATGCAGTACCTCTGCCCTCTTTCACATTGAAGTAAAACATCGAAGAAAGTATACTTTGCAGTTTTTAAAACCTCAGCTGAAAATCAGGACGGTGAGAAGCAAACTTTCTACAACTGTGACCGAAAAAAAATTAAAAAATGTTAGCGAGCTGTTAGAAGAGACGGAACACAGATCATGTTGTGTGGCTGATCGCTCTGCAGGCTGCGTTTCATTGTTGTCGATGAATGAATGGCTTGTCCTGCTGACACTGGACAGACGCTCACGCCGACATGACGGCGTCCGCGTGAAGCTGAGCAGTGACTGCAGGTTTCTGTCAGTGCTGCTCGATTTGCATAAAGTGTTTAATCCGTTTAAACTTCAGGTTCCTGCCCACGCTTCTGGTTTTTATTTCATATCAAATTAAGAGATTTGGAGGGTTTTTTTCCTTTTAGGAGTGACAGGATGTTGGATTGTTTTGGTATCTTAAAGAACAAACTTTACAGTTTGTAAAAAGCTGGTTCTACTCTTTGTACTCATTAAACAAAAAGTAGGTTTTTTTTCATAATTATCACAATAACTAAACGTGTTCGTGATTTTAAAATCTGTTTTTAAATGATACAGAACAAAAAGAAATTCAGATTTTTTTTACATTTTGTTGACATTTTTTGTGATTGTGACAGTTAGATTTTTTACATTTTCTCTTAAGTGTTGCATTCATAAATAAAATAATAATCGGACTTGATAATTATCTCGTAATTACGAGTTACGATTTTATGCAATGATCAAAAACAAATCTGCCCAATGGAGCGTCTTCATCTTAAAATCCGTGCTAATAATGCAAACTTTCTGCTTTTTGTTGGGAACCTGAGGGGAAACAGTTTGGTGCAAAACATAAAAACTTCTCACAGATTGACCGGAGAAGAACTCGTCAAATAGTTCAAACAAACTTCAAACAATCTACTGTTGTTTCTGCAGAACTTAAACTTTGTCAGATAAAAGAGAAATCATAAAGTGTGGTCGATCATAAGGCATCAAACGCAACTTTTTGTTCTTTAATTTTCCAAACGTTTCCACGGCAACGTGGACAGCAAGCTTGCATTTCAGAGCAGGAACACAGTTGCATAAGTAAACGATCCAGATTGTGTGCAACGGTGGGTACAGCACCATCAACAACAACACATTAATGGAAGTTTCCTTGAGATCAATGACCCAAAAACTGGTGTTCAGGGTGGTTTTGAAAAATCTGCTTCCTGTTTTAAAATCGCACAATCATTCTCACCAACAAACACAAAGACACGGATCGCGTCTAATATTAAGATGGATAAAATATCGTCTTTAAACACCAAAATTGGTGCAAAAGTAAGAGTGGAGGAATATTATGACGTTATAAGCTTCTGAAATATAAAAAATTTCACATGACAAGGATTTCTGCCGTTTCAGAACGACAGAAAAATAAAAACATATCGGTGCATATCGTTCTAATTTTCATCTCTTTTTTTTTCTTGTTTTTTGTTTGAGCTTTTTTGTCTTTTCTGCTAAGATGCATTGCTCGTAATAAGTGCCCCAACAGAAAAAATAGTGCATTAAGAAATAAGCATGATTATACATTTCACAATAATACACGAAGGACGAGAAGAACCAGGGGAAACACAAATGATGCTGTTTACAAAAAGTTAAATATCGTATCGGAAAAAAGCATTTTATACAAAAGTGATGAAAGCGTTTTTTTACGTCCTGCTTTCAAAAACAGGGTGACCATGTCGTGACGTCTTTTTTGTTTTTACAAAAAGGTTTAATCCTCTCACTTGTTCACTCTTTTTACAATATCTAAAAGGTATTAAGACATCAAATGTGTTTACATATATATTTGAGACTATCATCCAGGCCTAAATCACGAAAAGAAACTCCCCGAAACATACTTTATAAATACATATAAAATAAGCACAATCAGAAGAAGAACGAGAAGGTCGGTACCTAAATGTGATTAAAACTGCGGCAAGCTTCTTCGGGTTAAAATCTACCACTCGACACACCTGAAAACAGAACTATTGAACTGGAGTTGAAAAGAAAACAGAAATGAAAGGAAATAAAACCTCGGGCTGCCTGGACTTCATTCAGACAAATGTTACTGTAACATTTGTTCTTTTCTCCTGGGCACGTCGTTTGTTCCTAGAAAATTATTAATTTTCCTCCTTTTAGAATATGAGACACAAACATTGTTAAAAGCTATGGTACAGAAAAGAAATGCTAGAAGACGTTGTTTTCGTCAGGAAGTCTGGTTCTCTTGGGGTTTGTGGGGGAAAAAAAAGGGGAATTTCTTATTAAAAACCAAATCCAGAAACCGTCTGACGGTTCGTCCAGATTTAAAAAAAAGGTTTAAAGAGTTTTTACTTTTCCTCCTTTCAGGACTCGGTCCAACTCACTCGGGTCAGTGACCAGCAAGAGCTTCTGATCCAGCAAAGTTTTGTTTGAAATGAACATCAATAAGGAGACTTTTGAATTTTTGTATCTTTGGTGATCAGTTGTATTAATTCAAGAATTTATTTTCTGTGTTTCACGGATCAGTTCAGATGTCAATAGATCCAAAAATGCACCAGATTTCAGAAGAGTTCAGGTTGTTATGTTGCTGCACCTGTATGTTCTGTTATCTTCAGATGTTAAGCCATTAGGTATTATGACATTTTTGTTTCTTTGGATTAAAAATTTAGAACATATGAAGGTTTTTCTTCTGGTTCTGGTCAAAGATTTGGCTTTAGCAGTCTGATTCATGATGGTTGGGTCTGTAAACATGACTACAGTCCAGGTCCTGTTCTCAGGTTTAATCCCATGCAGAACTCAGATTCAAAGTCTGCTCTGCAAAGTACACAACACATGAAGAGTCTTGTTAACTAAGTCAAGTTTATGGAGATTTTACTTTTTCTGATCTGTGTTTTTTTACTAAATGCAAAAAGGTGGCTCTTTAATTCTAACCTGGTCGGCGGCTTCAATCCAATGAGATCTTAGCTTTCCTCAGTGATCAGAAACTCTCGTTGGCCACGCCTCCTCTCTGTCTCACAGTGGTTCAAACTGATCTAAGACGTGTTCAGTCTCACAGACTTCTGAAGTCAAACTGTTTCATATTCACACATTATTACTGCAGACGTCTCCCCCCCCCCCCCCCCCCCACCCCCCCTCCTCTGATGGAGCATCGCCTCCTCGTGGAGCAGCTGCAGACGTCCCAGAACACACTTCCTGTTTGTTGTTGAGCGTCTGCGGCAGCTTCAGAGATTCAGTCCCACAGCGAACGCACAGATGATGACGGACGTTTTATCCTGCTGCACAGAGGGATTCTGGGTAAGTTTGGGCCCTGGGAATGATGGGAAGGATTGTTTGTTGCTTTTGTTGTTTGTTTGTTTGTGGCGTTTCAAGTGGGCGGGGCCATCAAAGGTGGAGGGGTCTGACAGAAAGAGTCCTCCTCACATGGGGGGCACGATGAGACCGGCCATCGCTGTGAAGACACCAGAGACAAAAACGAACACAATCAGATCGGCTGTTTGAGGAAGACCGACACAAACTCACAACATCGACCACGTTTACCCAACAAAGTAATAAAATCTGATGAATGTCCGCTTTGACCAATTTCATTCAGTATCTGGTTTTTTTTGGACTCTTTAATGAAATATGTTAATTTTACCAACAATTTGGGTGATTTTTCTTTTCTCCAAATTGAGACAATAAACTACTGAAATATTCCAACAGACTGAACTTTGATTTGTTCTGAAAACTTGTTGAATTATTAGATTATCTTCTCAGTTCAGACTTAAAAACAAACACTTTAAAATACTGAATATGTGTTTGACAATGTGTGCCAGAAGTTATGGATCAACTTTGTCCTCCTCCATGTTTCTAACATCATCTTTACAGCTGGACATCTGTCTGTCTTCGTGTCCAGTTGGGACAGGTGGACAGGTGGACAGCAGAGGGCGGGGGGTGCTGACAGGCGGGAGGGGGGAGTGGGATGCTCACCCTGGAGGCTGCTGCCATTGGTGGTGCAGGTGGGGGGCGGGGAGGTCTGTGGCCGCACGACGGGGGCGAAGGCGCTCTTCTGTTTGACTGCAGAAACCATATGGACAGGAGAGAATGAATACGGAGCAGAGGAGGGGAAGGAGGAGGAGGAGGAGGAGGAGGAGGAGGAGGAGGAGGGGGAGTCCTACAGGGGGAGGGAGCGAGCAGGCAGACGGACAGAGGAGGTGAGTGATCGGATGGAGATGAGGTGGATCATGCAGGAGGATGAAGAGGAGGAGGAGGAGGAGGTCCTGCCTCACACCAGGTCGAGCTCATGCTCAGAGCACACACACACCTGGCAAAGTTGATCCATAACTTGAAGGACTTTTATTTTGAAATAAACCAACCTGATCCGACCTGAGCGCAGCAGCAGCAGCTTCATCCACACGCACACTGTGCAGTTGTGTGTGTGTGTGTGTGTGTGTGTGTGTGTGTGTGAGGACAGGTGTCTCATCACCTGAGCTCCTCACCTGTTGTCTGAGGCTGAACTTCTGATTTAAGGAACAGTAAAACATTTACAGAAATGCTTGTTTGTGTGTGTGTGTGTGTGCATGTATGTGTGTGTAGGGAAATCAAAATGTTCATTACTTTTGAATACAACGTGTTTTAAAATGATACAGTCTCAGTATTTTGAATGATAAATGACTTCCAACAGGACTAAAGCTTTAAAAAAAAACTCAAATTCAGTCATAAACCTAATCAAAAGAGAGAGAGAGCTGTCTCTAAATTGAAAAAATGTGATGGCAATATTTCTGTTTTGAAATGTTGCTACTGTATTTTGGTATATTTATAATAAAAAACAAGAAGTGACTGAATATTGGATACCTTGGACTTCTACCTTTTGGTTGCCGTGGTATCAAACAGGTATCGAGATCTTTTTGATTTTTACTAGAATTGGATAAAAGTGAAACATCTGGTATTGTGACAACCCTAGTAGGTACAGACATGAAGAAAGGGTTGGTGTTGTTAGCCTAGCTTAGCATAAACACTGAAAGCAGAGGGAAACAGCTAGCCTGGCTCTTTAAATTTCAAATCAACACGATCGGAAAGTCTCTTAAGTCCTTATAATGAAAAGCTTTAGATCATAATAGAACACCATGCATGTTCATTAGAAGAAACCCTGATTATTAAATCAATTTATGTGGTAGGTTATTAAGTAGAGTATCAAGATTTTTACATTTCAATTAAATTATATTTTCTGGATCCGTTTCGCAGCTGTTTCAATGGAGCATTTGGTGTTTGGGGTTTTCCTCCAGAGTTTTCTTAGCTGTTAGTGAAATTATGTTTTTTTTCCACTTTTTTAAAATCTTTTTTCTGTATTTTATTTTGTCTTGTATTTAAACTCTAATCACAGCTCTGAAAAAAAACTCTAAACTGAAGTTTGTGTGACATGATCATCACCTTCAGAAGAACTTCTAACCAGAGTCAATTTCCTGACTTTGGAAAACAGATAATTATATTTGTGACACTTAAACCAAAACTCCTGACACGTCATATGATTTCAATATCTCTATCATAAGAATAAACTCTGTTTCTTTTTCTAGGAGATTCTTTTCATTGTGTCACTAATGAACATGAAATCAAACATGTTATCAGTGAGCTTTAGGAGTGGGGGTCTGTTTTTTTTTACAGTACTTTAGTAAGAGCTGAGCTAGCTATTCCCCCTAGCCTCCAGTGTTAATGCTAAGCTAAGTGAATAAACCTGGTTTCAGCTCTGCTCTTAAATACACAGACATTAGACTGACGTCCACCTAAACGTTTGGATGAGAAAGAGAGGAAGGTTTCAGAAAATGTTGGACTGTCCCTTTACGAGCAGAGTGTGTACAGAGCACGGTGAGTCTGTGAATGATTCAAGGACGGAGCTGAAGATGTAAAATGAAACGGAGGAATGTAAATGTGATTTATCGCTTCATGCCAACATCTCTCCGTCTGTCCTGGATCGCTGCTTTTTGGCTCCTTCCTGTTTGTTTTTTCTCTCTTTTCTAGCTGATATCGATGGATCGGGCCCAAAGCATGGATGAGTGAAGGATGCAGTGAGGATGTTAGTGAGTTAGTACAGCAGGAGGAGGAGGAGGAGGAGGAGGAGGAGGGGTGAGGAGGGGGAGGATGGGCAGGGGGACAGTCTGAGGAGGAGGGAGGAGGTGAACAATGCGTGGCAGTGTTCTGTCCGCACACACACGTACCTAACACACACACACACACACACACACACACACACACACACACACACACACACACAAACACACACAGTAGTAGCCTCGTTGGAAGGAAACTGTAGCTCAGCCAGGCGAGTTGTGAGCCCACCTTTTGTTTGGTCGCCAGGGACGACAACATCACCTGGCAGGGAGACGCAGTTTGAGCTCGATTCCTCCTAAACAAGTCTCGCTGCGACTCGCTCGAGTCTTTGAAACAAGAGCCAAAACAATGGAGCGCTCCCTGCGGGCGACTTTCTACTCCACCGTTCTCCAAAAGCACACCTGCTCCTTCCGAGCAGCCGCTCCGACTCGAGGCGAGTTAATCAAAGTTTCAGAGCAACAACAGGACCAAAGACCGGAAACTACTGAAGCATGGACTCGCCTCCTCCTGCACCAGACTCCCTTTATTCTCTTTCATTACACGGAGACGCTCACCGCTTGCTTTAGAGCAACAACCTGAGCAGGTACCTACAACCTGCTCGACATCAGGTAGAAATACAACTCGTCGTTTAAATGAGCTTCAGTTTAATAGAGATATCTACAATAAAACACCAAGATCATGATTTAAGAGGAAACACTATTTATCATTTAAAGGATCTACAACAGATGTGACCAGTAGGATTATTGCCTTATCCCAAACAATATCTCAAATTAATATTTTTATAGTTAAGTACTCTAAGATTCAGTTTTTGACACAAAAAGAAACTAAACTTATGCTGATTCCATTTCATCTGCATCGATTTTACATCTGCACACATCTGGAGTGAATAATTCATCCTACCTTTTAAGCTCAACATTTCTTGGTACTAAAGACCAGCTACTTGAAACAAACTTTGTGTTGCTTTAAAAGCTTTTAGCAGGTTTGACATTTTTCTTAAACATTGAAATTAACTCAGGGGGGAAGATGTTGCTCAATGTCTTATAAATGCACTGTTCGTTATGTGACACCTCCTACGCTCTTATACTTCAACTAAGGTGTAAAAAATGTAACCCACACCTGAAACTTCAGTTGATAAAATCTCAAATCCTTCCTATCCTTCAATGACAATTGCCTCCTTTCAGTTCATACATTAGTACGAGTTAAATGTGATTTTAACCTTCAATTGACACGTCGACATATCACTGCAAGTTCAATGAGATATTTAAAAAAATCACCTAATAACACAAATCTCACTGTTTCAACTTAGACTTGAACTCTTTTAAGTGCTTAAAAATCAACTGAAATTTCATAAATGTGCAGATTAACCTTCAAAAGATTCATCATTCATATTTCATCTGTCACTGAAAGAACAACACCTCAAACCCTTTCAGATCTTCACTGACCCTTCAAGACCTTTCAACACAAACATACACCACAACTGAAGAAGATCTCCTCTGACCCGTCTACTGATCACTAACGCTCTGACACTTTAATGCGTCTGCTTTAATTAACACCTTTATTCCTTTCAATGCTGACACTTAAACAGAGATTTTAAAACCCTTTCAGCGTGTTAATAGAAACTTACACGATTGCTTCTATTTCAAAGTCTTCACAAACAAATGAGAACCATTATGAAACATTCAAACTTTTGAAAAATGCTGAGAGAAGTGGACATGTTCCATGTGTTGAAGGATTGTGTACACTTTAGATCTGAGCTCTTAGCTGATAATCGGTCTCACATCTCATTGTGTTTTGAAGATGTACAGAAATCTTTGAAAGTTCATTCACTCTCAGTCAGTCAGACTCGTCCCTCCTGCTCGCTCGCTGCCCCTCAGATGGATGGGTTTCACTTTTAGAAATGTCAATTTAAAAAAAAAAAAAAAAAAGACTCACTTGCGTAAGCCGAGTTGGCGGATCCGTTGAGGAAGCTGGGGGACCCGGGGACGCCCAGGTTGGTCATCCCGGCTCCGTATCCGTTCATGGTGGACGTGATGGTGTTGTAGTTGGACTGCTGAGGCGTGGAGCTCGGCACGTAGCCACGAGGAGACACGCTGTTCGAGTTACGGGAGTAACCTGTGAGGAGAAACAACACACAGGGGTCAGTTCTTCTACATAGAAATGTAGACTCTGTACTCAGGGGGGTCTGGATTTGCAACACGTGAAATGTTCTAGTTTCTGATTGTTTGACATCTGTAGTACGAGTTGTGTTGACCAATAACACATCAGCAGCATTTGGTGTATGGAGGAGAAACAGCCCGTGTGGACGGCAAAAACAAGGCGGAGCATTATCCGCTCTACTGACCAACCAGCGGTAATCTAACAATGACTTACTGATCTCTATAACAAGATATCTGGATACAATTCAGCTCAGAATCCATTATAGAGCAAATATTTACACTTGAGATACAAATCTGCTTGACGCTGTGTTGTGAAAGCCAATCAGAGTTTAGATTTCCCGACTACCTGAAACGCATCAGAAGTGATCGATCGGACCTCCAGTGGAGCCTTTTTGGTGAGTTGTGTAAACATTTCCATGAGTATTTGAGCCCCTCCAGCCCCTAAAACATGTTTTAATTTCTAAAGATTCTAATAGGCTCAGGCATGTGCTGGTTTGCGCCTCATTGTGACCTAAGCGATGACATCATCACGCCTGTTAAAGACCGCTCCCCTCGGGCGAAGTCCTGCCATTCATCTCTCACCTCTCTTACCTTAACACCCCCCTCCTCCCCCCTTCTATCTCCCCTCCGCTCACGTTGATTGACCCTCATCGAGGATGCATTGAACACCGATGTTCCCTGCAGCGCTCAGCCTGACCTTTGACCCCCTCAGGAGGCTCCAAAGGTTCCCACCAAGCTCAGCCCGAGCATGCTCAGTGTAAGTCAACAGTGTGCCAAGTAGCACATTACCTCCTCCCTCCATCAACCCTCCACCCTTGTCCACTTTCCCCCACTTCCTGGTTCGGGCCAACGCAATTCCCAGCAGGAGCGTGTGATGGAGCGCTGCCCGGGGAGGAGGCGAGGAGCGGGAGGAGCGGGAGGAGGGGAGGAGGCGATGGGAAACACATGTGGAGGAGAGAGAGAGCAGGGAGCGGCGGAGCTGCAGCACGTCACAGAAAACAGCTAAATGTCACCATTGTTCTTCAATAATAAGAAATAAAATGTTCCACAAACGCTTGCTGTGTTCTGTGTGTTTGTTTTGGTGCGCGTGTGTGTGTGTGTGTGTGTGTGTGTGTGTGTGTGCGTCCTCAGCGGCGTGGGAAGCAGATCGGATGCAGATCACATCCTTCGACCTCACAGAGACTCAAACTGAAACATGTGTGGCTCGGAGTTCAGCTGTAGTTTGAGCTGCTGATTAACACGATGACTGACAGTTTATTTCACTGAGTAAACGTCACACTGTGAACGATCCCTGCAGGTGGATCAGCAGTGTTTAAACTGCAAAGTGTCAGAACCACAAGCTGGTTCCTCATACTGGACTTTACTACAGGAACTGAACACATCACAGTCCAAAACGAACACCAAAGCTGCTGAACCGGAATAAAGAACCTGCAGAAAAATAAGACTTGTGCTTTTATGATGATCCCAAACTTCTATCTCAAATTTAGATCATTTGTTTTGGACGCTGTCTAAATCTCTACTGTGACAGGACAACCATAAACCACTCTCACTAGAAAAAAGTGTGTTTTTAAAGCCTGTGTGATGTTTTTCCTGATCGTAATTAAAGGATCATAGGAAACCTTGTAGTTGATTTTGTGCCTAACATGATTTGGGGCTTTAAAAATAAAACAAACTTGACTTAAATGATGATTTGTGTCATCATTGAGGCCATAATTACAAGCTCAACTAGTTACACATCAAAGAAAAGTGACCAATTATTTTTTTGTTTTCGGTGACGTCCATGTCGTAGGCGTCCTCTACAGTATAATTGATGTTTTTGAGGATAAAATGTGGCCAAACACGGCATGACATCAGTGCGTTTGTCCCTCTGATGGTCAAACTGGTTTGTACGTTTGGAATCTGTTTGCAGCTGTCACATTTTGTGTTCATTTTATGTTTTTTTAAACTTTCCAATTGATTCATTCTCAAAGTATTGGCTAGTTTTCTGGGATATATCTTCAACTCAGCCGCTTTTTTTGTGTTGTTTTATTTTCAAAACCTGGGCCAATGTTGTACATATTTTAAGGTTTTGCTGCAGTAGATCTGTTCAGCCTGCAGCAGTGGATCAGGCTGTAAAGGCTACAAAGTAATCTATTGGAGCAAATGTCAACCAAATGTATGTAAACGTTCATTTCACTCAACGTTTTAACCAGACAGAGTCAAGGGTTGCTGCTCTACCTCTGATTAAAATGTGTTTGATGTGAAATAATCCAGAACACCAGAACAACAAAGTAACACAAACAAACTGGCCAGAAGAGGCAGCTGTAGACGAGCAGCTCCTGTGTTCTGTGAGGTCAAATCCCTGTTTCTATCAATGTAGATTCTGGTGTGTTTTTAGAGAGTAATGTAACAGCTGATTTCTCTTTAAAGAACTCAGATTTTTTGGTTATTTATTGTTTGATTGCATCAATTTTGAGGCGACAGCAGCAACCACATCTGTTTGCTGATGTATTTGGATTCTCGTATTTGTTTTTTGAGGTTGTCATACTCGTCTTGAAGGCCTGTAAACTCTCTCCCTCTCTCTCTCTGTGTCTCCTCCACCTCCACCTGCAGCTGTCACAGAGACTCTCCGAGACAAACTCCAGAGAAAGAAAGAGCCGAGAAACCTTCAGGAGACGATGTGACACTGAGCAGGATGAGCTGCTCTGAATTAGCGCCGTAAATTACTCTCCTCGTCCAGCTGATAAGGCCTGGGCTCGGGAGCCGCTGTTTTTATTAATGTTTTAATCACGGCGGGTAATTGCGAGGGGCACAAAGAGCCGCTTCATACTACACGGCGGCGGGGAGGCCTGGCGGTCACATCCTCGGTGTAATGTTTCCGACCGGGAGAGCTCTGCGCACATAAACTACCGCGTTATGAATTTTCAGCGACTCGTTTCCCATGACCTCATAGATTCCTGAAAGGTGTTCGCCGCTGGGCCGATGGGAAAAGCAGACCGTGGTTTAGTGGAGGGGGAGGGGGAGGAAGGGGAAGGGGGTTAGGAGGGGGGAGGTGAGGGGTGTCCGGGGAGAAAAAGCAGCTCTTTCTGCTTCCTGTCGACGCGTGTTCGCGAGCGGTTTGCTGCACGTTTTCCTGAGCGTCACAGACAGAAACAGAAAATACCTCTGAGAGAAAACACGGAGCCTGATGGTTATTCCCTCCATGTTCAACTCAAACACATTTGAACTCAGTGTGTTACTCTTTTCCTCTTAAAAATATAGAAAAAAAAGATTTACTTTTTTTAACTATTATGAAAATACAGTTCACAAATATGTCGTCTCTGGTCTATTTTACATTTACATCCCTTGTAACTTTATGTCTATTAGAATTTGTTTTTGTGGTTGTCAGTTTTCCTGTATGTTGCTGCGATGATTTTTGTGCCTGACCTATCATGTAGATTGTTTTTAAGATGTTAGTTTAAGCTCTGAACAACAAATACCACATTAAATACATGAATGTGTGCGTTTATTTATCTGTGGATGTTATTGATTCTTTCACTGCTTAAGAAAAATCACTATCTCCTCCTGTAAGCTTGATAAGAACTACAGATTGACTGAAGAAATGCAAGAATGTAAAGCTTTATAGTGACAGTCAGTAAAAGATCAAGAAATCCAATTATCCAAAAAAGCAGCTTCAGATCATGAAATTACCCTCAGCTGGAGATATCACGTCAGAACAAAGTAAGGACATATGCAAGAAAGAGAAACAAAATGAGAGATTTGGGTGGATAATTATGTTTTTGAGAAGGATTCTTATCACAGAGGAATGTTGTAACGAAAGAAGAAAAGCTGAGAGTCATCGGAGACAGAGCAACAAACGACATGCAAACAAAGAAGAAAGAAAGAAAGAAAGAAGAGAGAGAAATGAAGAGTCAGGGGGATGAAACAACCATCCTGCAGGAAACAATACTGCTGTTGTAAGAAAACGAGTGTGTGTGTGTGTGTGTGTGTGTGTGTGTGCTCTGTATGACAAACATCTTTAATTTTGTGAAGCTGACGTCGACACTTTTCAAACTGCACAGACAGGTTGGTTGTTGTGTTTCTGCTCCTCTCAGATGAAGACAGCACTTTGAAACACTGATCACCACTTGACCGCTGCACGGACTGAGGCCTGTTAGAGTCAATGCAATCTGCTCAACTCAACTTTACTGAACCCTACTGGACTACAATTCAGTTCAATGCACGTCAGTCAGCTTGCTTCTTGAGTTTCTATCGTTTCATTCATGTGACAATCCACAGAGTGCGTGATCGGCTGTCCTCAGGGTTTCCCCCCAGCCCAGCACACAACAGGAGATCGGATCATAAAATATTTGATATCTGTGAGGCCGGAGCAGATCGGATGTGTAGTGGATTCTAAAGATGTATGTAGTTCTGAGGCAGGTAAACTGGACTTTACTGGACTGTAATGGATTACAAAGACATCTACTGAACTCTAATGAACTCAACTGACGCCTTTTAAACCCAAGCAATCTACTCAAATTCAACTGGACCACTGTGAACCCCCTCCAGCCCCAGAGGATTTGTAGGTAAAGTGGGCCCTCACCCTGGTCGGCCTGCGAGGCCTCAGAGATGTTGACGGCGAGCTGACTGCTAAACGAGTTCACTCCCATCATCCCCGAGTGAGCGGCTGAGCCGGTGAGAGAGGGCAGCTGGTTGTGGCTGCGAGGGACGCTGTAGAGCGCCTCGGTGAGGTCGGCTGCCCGCTTCAGGATGATCTCCTGCAGACCGGAGGAGGCAGGAGAAGAGAGAAGGAAGGTCATTAGGAGAGATGCTGCTTGACAGTTTTTGTTTTTGAATCTGGGTTTGTTGCAGATATTCTGTAAACCAGACTCACCTTTGACCTCTGAAAGTTTGACTCTATATGTGGTGCACAGTTTATTACTGTGTTAATGTTCTTATTATTATTGTTTTTGAGAACAATCTACTTCCATCATGACTAAATCAATGCAGATTAATCTGAGTTATATACTTCTGTTTTTTATTTTACTGTTCCTTGTTTCAAATCAATGTTTTTTTAATTGTTTTTTTAAAACTATTGTTATTTTGTATGGTTTTCTTTATTTATTTCAATGTTTATTTTATGCTTATTTGGGTCTTTACACTCAAATATTGAGCATTTGTATTTTACACTAGGTTATAAATACATTAGGTCACACACACACACACACACACACACACACACACACACACACACACACACACACACACACACACACACACACTGCACTGTAAATAACTGTATAGTGAAGCACTTTGTAGCTTTCATTCTAGAGAGTGCTTAGTAAATAAAGTTTATTATAGGTATAATTTATGTAAGAATTAATTAGATTTATTTATATCCCTCTGGTAAACTAAGTACTATATGTCTAAATATGATTATTTTATGTGAAATAAACTACAGTAAATGTGTTTGGAGTCTTAAAAACCATCACTCTGTTATATTTGTGATTAAGGACAAATAATGTTCTGAAAACTGTAACAGCGTTTATTAAAACTAATTTAACACCTTCCTTCAAATTGTTTATCCTTTTAAGAGTCTGAACATGTCACATTTAAAAAACTAAAACCTTGTCTCTTATTTAAACGTGAGAGCTTAAAGCTTAAGTTGTGAAATAATAAACGTCATCTAAACCACAGAACCGTAGGACCGGTCACTAAATAGAGGGAATATAGATGTTTTTTCCTGTGTGTATTATAAGTCAGTGAACATACCATGTTGTGGTAACTTTAAGTGTTATTACAGAGGAGGTCAAAGGTCAGAGTGAAGCTGCAGACTCACCTGGTTGTTGTGTGGCATCCCGTAGAGAGCTTCAACCAGGTCGGCTGCTCGCTTCAACAGAACCTCCTGAGACACAGAAAGATACAGAAAGATAATTCATCATTAATGTAGAAAAATCTGCTTAAAAAAACTTTTTTATATTCTGATGTGTTTCTGTTTGTGTTATATTCAGTGTTTGAAGCTTATTTAGATTCAATTCTCCCATTTAAACTGCAAATATTCTCATTTAAGCAGCTTAAAGTATACTTAATAAACTGGAATAAAAATCCCTTCTTATGACTTATCAGCTCATTCTTTCAACTTATATTTGATCTTTTCCTCCAGAAACAGAACAGGACAGGTAACAGATCAACCTGTTACACCTGCAGAGAGGAGGAGCAGCCAATCAGAGCACCCCAAAAAAAAAAAAAAAACAGTAACCAGCCAATCACAGCAGTGGAAAGACTGTCTAAAGCTAGCGATCAGTCAGAGCTCAAAGTTGACATTAAACGATCTTTTAGATCCAAAATGGCCGCTGATGGAGAGAGACGGAGGGATGAATGTTTGTAGCCGGAGGGGAGAAAGAGAGAGGACGAGTCAGTGGGAAGCCATTAACACCGGGACCACACACACACAACATGCAGGCACACACACGCACACACTCTCTCTCTTTCTCTCGCCCTAGGGCTGTTTTCCCATCAGCCCACAGGAGAGGAAGCGTCCAATCTGAGTGTCTGCAGCTCAGCAGGTCACCACGGTGATGGCTGTTAATAACAATAACAGGACTGATAAATAGAGAAAACACACACACACACACACACACACACACACACACACACACACACACACACACACACACACACACACACACACACACACACACACACACACACACACACACACACACACACGAAGGAGGAGAAGAAGGAAAAAGAGAAGGAAGATGTTTTTATAAAGGAAAAGAAGAATAAGAGGAAGAGCAAAGGAAGGAAATGTGAGGAAAGAAAAAACGGGAACTGAAATAAAAGATTCAAGGAGAGCAAGAAGTAAACCTAGAAGGGGGAGGGAGGAAGGAAGGAAGGAAGGAATTCAAACAAAGACAGACAAAGCAGAAAAGATCAAATAAAAAAGGAGCAAGGGTAAAGGAAAGGGAGGTAAAGGAGGAAGAAATTAAATGTAGATTGAAAAGGGAAGAAGTGAAACATGATGTCAGGACATCCGGCAAGAAAAGGAAAAACAGGAGAAAAATAGAGGAAGAGGGGCAAATGGGAAGGAATCAAACAAACAAAAGAAGGAATAAAAGGACAAAGAAAGGAAAGTAAAGAAAGCCTAAAATATAAAGAAGGAAGGAAGAAAGGGAGGGAGGAAGGAAGGAAAGAAGGAAGGAAGCAGGAGGGAAAAGACAAAATAAGGAAAGATGAGACAAAAATTGTAAAGTAAAGTGCAAAAAGAAAGAAATTGAGATTCTTCAGTAAACAGTGAAAATTAAAGAAAGCCAAGAAATTGAGAGGAACAAAATAAAGCAATAGAAAGGAAAGGTAAATAAGAACACGTAAAAGGAAAAGAAAGGAAAGGAAAGGAAAGGAAAGGCAGAATGTGAAGGAAAAGGAAATGAAAGAAATTGACAAAGGAGAAGTGTCTAAAGAAAGAAAGAGGAAAATAGAAAGTAAACACACTCCCAGGAGTGTGAATAAAGGTGTGTTTTTTCACAGCTCAGCCTCAGGTGTAAACACACAGAAATCTGAGGAGGATCAGCTGACTGAGAGAGGGAGGAGGGGGGAGGAGGTGTGAGTCCCCGAGGAGCAGCAGTGGGAAGGTGGAGGCCTCTGCTGGAGCTCCCTGAGGTATTACAGCACAGTGGACAGGCGAGAGACACTCACACAGAGAGAGAGAGAGAGAGAGAGAGAGAGAGAGAGAGAGAGAGAGAACAGAGAAACAGAGAAACAGAGAGAGAGAGGTTGTATTTTAGTCTTGTCGTTTTTCTTTGTTACGTCACCATTAATAAACATTTGTAATTATAGAAGTAGCATATTTATTTTTAAGGCACATTTAGCTCAATGAGCTTTACATTGAGGTTAAAACAGAGAATAAAATAATTAACTTAGTTTCCATAGTCATCATTAGAATACAGACATCAAATCAATAAAATCATAAGACGCTCTTTTTTTGTTTTTTTCTTTTAATTAATGAAGGATTTATAAATTGTCTGTATGAATTACGTTCACTTTTGTGTCAGTTTTAGCTTTGCATAAAAGCATTCAGTCTGCATGTTTGAGCCTAAATCCTTAAAAGTATAATCAACTTGTCTCTTTGTTTTTTTGTTTTTTTCAAAAGTTTGCATTATTGTTTTGATCTGTTTCCTTATTAGCCTTTAGCATGCCGTAAAATACAGATCTTTACTGTCTCTCAGTTTAAACACACGATCTCTTTAGACAGATAGACTTTATTTGGCATGGACATCACAGTTACATTGGACGAACCAGATGCATTGTTTAAGTGTTTTAGCATACATGTTAAACTTTAGGCAACTTTAACTTACTGAACAAAGAAAAAAAAGAGAAGAAATGAAAGCTGTTGTGACGGCTTGCTGTAAGTTGATTCTCACAAACAAACATGTAACATTTGAGACACCTTAATGTGTGTTAAAACAGATTTTAGATTATGTTTTTTATTTGTCTGTCTTTATCAGACTGTAAAGGATTTCTTCTTCTGATTGTTTAAGTTGTAACTGAACCATTTGCTCCCTGAAGTCTTTGAACTCATCATTAGAGATTCAGCAGCTGTAAAAGTCTCTGACAGACTTAATCACCTGCTGCTCAAATCTGTGATTTTTTATTTCTGTGGAGTTTCTCTGAAGACGATGTGATCTGCTCTGACAGGGCGAGATTAAAAACTGCTGCATGGTTTCCACTCTGGATTCTACTATTTTAGACAGAAAATGAACATCTCCTGTGACTCAGAGTACAAACAGTCATCATCCACCACATTGTTTCCCTCTCAGCCAATCAGAGCGTTCTGCTTCTGCTGCCAACACACACACAACAACACACACACACGGCTCTCATTTCCCACGACAGACGCTGACCTCGGAGGATGCTGTCCAACACACTAAGATGGAAACAAAAAACATTCAGAGATTTTTTTCCACAAAACTTTTCACATCCACCAAACTGGAACACAAATAGTCGGGAGAAGCAGCAAAATAAAACTGATGTTACTATATGAGCCTCGAATTTTCAAGAAACACTTAAAATGTTTACTGAATGACAAACATTCACTAACAGCCGCTACGTTTTTCCTCTTCAAAAATGTCTCAGCTGATCTCGAATATTATCTAACATTCAACATGTTTGATTTTCCCACAGTAGACATGGAAAGTGAATGCAACACTTAAAAAAAAAAACATATAGAGAATATGATCTAATAATTAGGGCTGAATTTACAACTCCCCCATCTGGACATGATGTGTTCACTGCCATCACGTAAAAGTCTATAAGTTGTGACTTTGATCTATCATATAACCTCTGTTAAAGTCAGTTCTTACAGTGAATGCATCACTGCACCGCTATTGGATAGAGCCTGTTAAAAAGCATCAGACTGGCCATGTTTGTAGTTTCCCTGGAGGAGCATGACTACAGCTGCTCATTTAAAAAAAAAAAAAAGTGTTTGGTTGAAAGTATATTTGTTCTCATTTTCAGAATCATATTCATCTCTTTGCATATTGAATAGCCTTAGCCTAGCTTAGCACAAGGACTGGATGGAGCCATGACTGTCAGCCTAGCTCAGCATTAAGCTGGAAAATGATGGTAGCAGGGGAAAACCGTTGTTAACCTCGATGTTTAAAAAAGAAGCCAATGCTGAAGTACAAAAAAATGCAGTTCCTCTACTTGAGGCTGGTTGCAAAAAAACAAGGAAATCCCCATGAGGTCACATAACAACATGATATTTTCTACAGCAGAAATAAACATGTTTACAGCCTGGAACAAAAGACAGTTTTGGCCTCTATAGATAATTTTTTTTATTGGGCAAAACTGTCGAAGAATGATTTTGTTTTTTTTTAACTCATTAGTTTTGATTATAATGAGCTTCACAGGTCGTTTCTTTCTTCTTCTTTCGAGAAGGTGAGAGTTGTGAGGTAGCTCCATCAAAAATAAATTCCTCTTCCAACGGCTCAAACAAGATCTAATGATCAACTTTAATGTGTGACTCTAATTCTATCTGTGTGTGAGATCATCTGGACTGTGTGTGTGTGTGTGTGTGTGTGTGTGTGTGTGTGAATGAATAGCATCCTGTCAATCAAACCATCCAGCAACATCCCTCTCTATTGTAGGACAATCTGTCAGCCTGCACTTGCCAACACTCTGAGTGTGTGTAGGTGTGTGTGTGTGTTCCTGTGATATTGTATATGTGTATGTATGTGTGTTTGTATTGTTAGTTTGCACATCATTATGTATTTTGTTTTGTTTATTCACTTCCTATCCTTTTTTCATCCTCTCTACCTTTCTGTTTCCTGTTTGATCTTTTTTTTTATTCCCCTTTAATTTTAAACTAAACAGCCCTGACACAGGTGAAAAAAAGTGAGTTTTTAAGAGTGTGCTTGATTGTGTATTACTGTTTGTGTGTGTGTGTGTGTGTGTATGTGTGTGTGTGGTTGCGTGTGTGTGTGTGTGTGTGTGTGTGTGTGGTTGCGTGTGTGTGTGTGTGTGTGTGTGTGTGGTTGCGTGTGTGTGTGTGTGTGTGTGTGTGTGTGTGTGTGTGTGTGTGTGTGTGTGTGTGTGTGTGGAGTGTTGCTCCCCTGGCTTCATTAATCTCCATTAGAAAACAGAAGTTAGTTAATGTCTCCTTCGCTCGGCTGCAGCAGCGAGACGCCGAGAGGCAGCAGCTGCCCGTCACACACACACACACACACACACACACACACACACACACACACACACACACACACACACACACACACACAGTACTTACACTTGTCATACATGGGCAGAAACACACCTGAAAAATACAGTTCACTGACACAGGAGCTGCTCACACAAAAGACTATTGCTCTTAGGTGTGTTGTGTACATTGTCTATTTTTTGTGTATTTTTTTGTAAGTAATGTGTAGACGTGATGTGTGTGTGTGTGTGTGTGTGTGTGTGTGTGTGTGTGTCCTTCTATTTTCATTAGGTCCTGACAGACACAACAGCCTTCTCAAGTTAATGACGCCTCCGAGGCCTCGCTGCTGGAGAGCTGCTGCTGCTCAGAGCGTGTGCTTCTTTGTGTGTGTGTGTGTGTGTGTGTGTGTGTGTGTGTGTGTGTGTGTGTGTGTGTGTGTGTGTGTGTGTGTGTGTGTGTGTGTGTGTGTGTGTGTGTGTGTGTGTGTGTGTGTGTGTTCTTGCACTTGTTCATTTGTTCTTGGCCAACACTCTCTGATCTGTGGAACAGGCGCTCTTACTGCAGCTACACATACTCTCCACCACAGAAGAAGAAACTCAGTGTCTCCCCCCTCTAAGAAATAAGTCTTCAATGTTATTGTGTTGTTATGATTGTGTTACTGAGACTGTCGGTGTTGTATTCAAGCATCTCTCAACTTCCGATAAATAACACAGAGCTTCTTTGAAGGCACATGTCAACCCTCCAACAGAAGCAACTGAGCCCATCTGATAGGAGATTTACACTACAATGTTTTCTTACATCAAGTGTATGAAGTCAATTAACAAAATATTCACATTTTCTGTCATTGTGTTACTAATAGACGGGATTAAAGAGCAAATATACGTTTACCAGAGAACCCTAGGCCTCATTGTGTCTCTCCACAGGAAAATAGTTTAAGCTTCTATGAGGACTTTTTATTTAGTTATAAAACAGTATGAATAAAAAAATCGATGCCTCTTTATGAGCTACAAAAGCAAAAACACCTTTAACCACAAGTTTAACCACCACAGCAGGGTGGTCTAATATATCAGAAAGTACAAACATGCTCTTTTTGTCAGATAGCATTTGAACTCTTCAAAAGGTCTTTATCTGATTTTAAAACATTATCAGGTTTGGCTTAACCCTAACCCACAATACAAATAATTCCATACAAAAGCATTACAAAAATGTTTTGAAAAGCAAAATAATGGAATTTTAAACGGGATTAAGAATGCGATTAATCGGGATTACTTTTGAAATTCAGCGATTATTCCTGATTTTAAAAAATGGATCGTTTGACAGCCCTAGTTTTCATGTAACAGATTCTGTTTCAAACCTCTGTTCTTATCCGTCAGAGCGTCACACTACAGCTCCTCATTCACACCATCACACACACCAGCTGCTCGGCCACACCCTACACACACACACACACACACACATTAACACACACTCTAACACAGAGAGAGAGAGAGAGAGAGAGAGAGAGACAGCGCCATCGGATTCCTGTCAGCGCGAGTGCCGGCAATCAGAACGCCGGGCGCTTTAACGGCGCTGAAAGGCCCCGATCGATACGGTAATGCACTGGCTCCCGGTTATCATCATCATCTCTTATCACTGACCCACCCCTCCTAAAGGGGGGAGGACAGTGGAAGGGAATGGGGGAGACAGGGGGAATATGGGAGACGAAGGAGATGGAGTCGGGAGGGATGGGAGATGAGGAGGAGGTGGGGAGAGGGACTCTGGGTGTTTCCTTTCAGCGGAGACAAGATGGATGGAGTCCAAGGTGAGGCAGGGGGTGAAAGTGGTGAAAGGGGGCGGGAGGTTGGAGTGGATAACTGGACATATCAAACTGCTCATAGATGGAGACAGCTGATTGGACCAAACATAAACATCTGCTTATTGATTGGTTGAGTTTTTCACCGGACGGTTCTGAAATGATTCACGTCATTTAATACAGTAAAGCGTGATACACACTGAAATAAAAACTACATGTAAATGATAGTGCTGCACACAAACAGAAGAACATCTGACAAACAAATATGTGCACAAACATCAGACTCAGCAGACAAGATGTTTCACTCAGCAGTAATATATGTAGGGATTTGGTTTTGGTGAGCTTTGGCGCCTGCTGAAGGCCTCTGAGTGCAACTGCACTGTTGTAAAACACACACATCTGTTGACTCCGCCCCCTCATCGACAACGTGCATTTATTGACAAACAGAGAGTGAAGGCCTTCAAAGACCATGTCGACTCACAAGGTACAGTGATATTGAATTTTCAAGATCAATATCACTTTTTTTTACTTTTTTAAAATTAAATATCAGTCTGCAATACCCCACCTGGCCACTGGGGAAAATTAGACAACATAGTTAGGTCTTCACAGTACAGCTTTGGCTTAAAGTTGGCTTTCATTCAGACATTAACTCATGACATCACTTAAACTTCATCAGAAGACTCAACACTAACTTGTTGAAATCTTTAGTTGTAAAAGAAAAAGGCGTACTGGCCCTTTAAATTGGAATAAAACATCTCAATGGAAACCTAAATCACATTCAGATATTAAAGCGGTTTAATCTGATCATCTTACTGGTCAGCACTCTGCAGAGTTCATGCCAGGTCACGATCGAGATAAAAAATTCTACTTTGGAGAGAAGAAGAATGCGGCGACTTCCTGTGAGAATATTCACAGGAAATTAAAACCTACATTTAAGATTATTCATTTAAATAGTTTTGATTCCAACAAGCTGCTCTGAAGATTAGACGTAATTTAATACAAGCATCTCGGAATGTTTTTAAATCAAATCATTTAATTCCAAATGTCTTAAAACCATCTGGATCCTAGTGTAATCGTATACTCTAACATTTTTTACAGGGTATTTTAAGGAGTTGGAACTTTTTAATTAATTTTACCACATAAATCATTCTCATAACAAACTGCTAAGAAGCCCTTGCATCACTTGTCGGTTTTGTTTTCTCTTATTTTGCTAAAAAAGGCTCGTAAAATAAGTGCACATTGTTGTTTTTATCAAACAAACCAGAATAAATAGCGCAGGTTTTTAGGGACTATTTTCAGCGGTGGATGAATCCACATTTGATGCTCTAGTGAGTTGTTCACACACACACACACACACACACACACACACACACACACACACACACACACACACACACACACACACACACACACACACACACACACACACACACACACGAGAGTCATCCTCAGTGGGTCTAATCAACTCACAACAAGGAGGAGGATTCACTGATGGTGAAACACCTTCACATCTGGAGAGAGTGTGTTTACCTGAGTTGTTGTTGTTTTTTTTTTTGTTTTTTTTACATATGGTTGTTTTAACAGGTAAAACATTTTTATTTAAGTCACTCCTTCATCTCCATCAGACATCTCATCCACCTCTTCCTCACATCGCTTCTCTTTGGTGGCTACATCTCTCAGAAACCTCCACAAACTCTAGGCTAATTCACATTTGGATGAAATTGGTTTTAGACGGGGAATTATACGTTAGAAGCAATATTTAACCCTCCTTTCTCGATGATGCATAGAGATAAAACGTACAGGGAATATTATTTGAGTTTTTCTTAAATACTCAGAAAACTATATGGGGTGAAGATGCGAGTAAAATCCTCTCCGCTGATAAAAAAAAGTAAAAATAAAACAAATATACTAAAGTTTGAAAGGAACGACCATCTTCATGATAATCTGTAAATCATTTATATTTTTGCATGAAATCTGATTATTTTTATGGAAACAAACACTCCTGACTCTCAGACTACACCCCCCCCCCCCCCACACACACCTCTCACAGGATGCACCCTCGTGACCTTGCCCTTCTTTCGCCCATCTCTTGACATATTCCTCTTTTTCACCCTCCTCCCTCTTTATTTTTTTTTTTCTATTTTCCTCCTCTGGTTTCTTGGGGCTTAATTACGGGGGGCCGGCTCCGTGGCTGAGGAGGTGCTGGGCGAGCAGGGATCAGTGTGACCCTGGAGGAGAAGCCATCAGACAGCGGCCTTAACAATGATAAATCACCCCGAGCGCGGCTACAGATGCAGCCGCCGCCCCACTGATCTCTATAAAACATGGATGGCCCTGCGCGCGGAGCCGCAGCAGCAGAGCGGCATAGCGCCGGATCTCCAGATTAGCGATTATCAGGCGCAGAGATCTTCTAATGATGTGGGACATGGTGTGGGGTTAATTCATTCACACTAAGCTGATTGAAATTCAGCTCATGAATCAAATATTGCTCATTATTCTCAATGAGAGCAGGAAATCTCCTCATTCATGAAGTGGGCTGGAATTAATAATCCCTGAACGGACGGGTGCCCCCCCCCCCTCCCTCATGAGTCAGGATAAGGGTCAATGATCAGAGCTAAAGGTGCACACGCTACACGCCAAACACGCTTAATCTCCACGTTATGGTTCACAAATCACCGGGAAGGAGAGGAAAAAAATGACTTAAGATTTATTTGTCTGAAGCTAATTTGAAGAAACCTAAAACCAAGCAGGACATCCTCTATTTTACAGACACATATGTATTGTTTTTTAAACTATCTGCTTCCTTTCAACACCTTTACAATTGACCTTAAAAGCCCCTTCAATAAATGAGTTATTCTTACTACAGCCTTAGTTACCTTCTCAAAGCCCTTGACGTTGCTTCTGCTCCTCAGTCTACACTTAAAATTATAATTTGTTTATTCTAATTTGTGAGTTATGGGAAATCTGAGGCTCTATTTAGATATTGAAGAAGAAATTTGAAGTCTGATAGTCCCTCTGTAAGACAGACAGGGACCGTCGCGCAGCCAGGCAGGGCGGCAGGCTGCGAGGCCAACTGGTCACTGATGACCTCTGTGCTTTCTCCTGGATAATTCAGACCTCTAATCTCATTTACAGTCTGTCTCGGCTGCAAGCGGACACCACAGTGTGTCCGTCCTGCAGACTCAGAGCGGACACATGAAGCGTCACCGTTACTGTTCACACCTTTAGGTGCTGTCTCATTTGCAGGTAGAGCAATGCACAGGTGATAAAGTGGGCCAAAGTGATTAGATAGCACCTCAGGAAATGGTTTATGAAAGACTAAGAAAGATCGTTTTTTTTTTCTCTTCAAACAATTCACTACTTAAGGTTACAAACTAACTATGACAGGGTTAGTGTTGGCTTTTCACCACAACTTAAGACATGACTTAAACAGAACAACAGGACACTATTATATATATGCCCATTGTTTTTATTAAAGATATTTCAGGAGCCATTTTTTGCCTTTGTTTGAAAGGAAAGCTGCAGAGAAACTGGAAATGTTGGGCGGAGAGAGGGGGAACGACATGCAGACTATAGCCTCTGTACTTGGGACGTGTGACATAACCACTAGGCTACTGGCGCCCCTATATGCCCATTGTTAATAAATACATCAGCTACTTGTGAAAACCGCACATAGTGATGAAAACACCAGCTGCAGATTCTCACTCCCTGCACTCTCTGTGCCAAGCTAGGCTTCTTCATTCAGTTAGCTAAGAGTACGTTTGGATGTCTGAACTTTACCCAACCCTGCTCACAGATTGGTGATAAGTGTGTGAGCTGACATGATGCAACAGTTTAATCAGACCTGTAGTCCATGTGAAACATAACATGTTGATGTTTTTTGGTGGTTACTGTAAATGCAGATCTGCAGCCAGTCCTCTTGGATTTATGTTTTTATGAGAAACGCATCAATATGTGGACACTGTTAGCTGTTTCATGGGACTTTTAGGATACATTTTTCCTGTTTTGATGGAGATAAGTGAAACGTTTCCCCTTGCTTTCTCCCTTGGTGCTAAGCTAGGCTAACCTTATGCTGTACCTTTAAATCCACAGCAGTTTCCCATCCTTTAGATTAAATCAGATCTGTGCTTTTTTTTCCTCGTCCTGGTTTCCATATTCACTGCTTCTGATTTAGTTGAACAGTCACACCCACTCTGCCTCCACGGTGCTCCCATAATCCTCCACCTGACGCCCGACAACAAATCAATCTGTTCTGTGTCGCCCCGCCTGTCCAAAAAAAAAGAAACCTGGTCGCCCAAACATCTCTCTCCATCCCTCCTCCTGTCCTCTGCAGAGCAACGGCCGGTCAAAACAAAAGAGAAGTGACAGGACGAGTTAACCCCTCGCTGCTCTGTCACATGATCCCCACCATCCTTTCAGCATGCTGGCTGCGAATCAAACGCTCCCTCTCCTCTCGCTGGGATTTTTCCTCGCGTCCAAAACGTCTGGGAGGAAAAGAAATCTGCGGCCTTATTGAGTTTTCTTTTGAATAGATAAATATTTATAGGGCGAGGAGAGGGGGGAGGGAGGAGGTGTTTGACGTCCCACTCTGGCTGCAAATCAGGCCATCAAAGAGGCCAGACAATGTATGCTCACTATTAGTATCAATTTACAAATAAACTGCTTTTTTGGTGACTGGATCTCCGATGTCAGATTTTGATAAATGGTTTCAATTTGGCAGCTGCTTTCGAGTGTCAGAGCCCATCTGACGCTCTCCGCCACCGCCGCCGCTCGCTGCCTCAAAGAATCTGCTTCAGTTAGCCCGCAGCCGGCCGCTGCACGAATAATCTCTTCATACGAACCAGGCCAGGTGTGTGTGTAAGTGTGCGTGTGTGTGTGTGTGTGTGTGTGTGTGTGTGCATGCATGTGTGCATACAAATGTCTTTCTGTTGGTGAATATTGAATCCAAACAAACTGATTTTCACTACAAATGTTTTTCTGCACAGATCTTCAAGGAGCTTCCTGTGATTTAACCATTAAACATGAATCAGAGACACATTTCTTCTCTGTCACTGTTCTCTAAAGAGGCTGCTGCTGAGATTTAATAGATTTTTAAATCTGCTTTTCCTTCCTGTCAGACAGCTGCTTTGGTTTAAGAAGAGAATTACACCGGACTTTCAACCTGCTCATCTTTTCAGTCATATCAGCATCCCTACAACTAACCATTATATGATTAATGTTTGTTAATCAGTCTACCAATCACAAGAAACAAATGGGATTGCATATTTATAAAACATCTGTTTTTAAATGTGGAGATGTGTAAGTGTGCAGTATGTGCAATATATTTAGTAGAAGGTACCTTCAGCCTCTGCATTCTTACATATCATGTTCTTATATTCCACAACACATCCATTGGTCAGTCTACATTTCCTCTGCTTCTCAACTCTCCTCACTAAAGCAAATAGTTTACATCCATCAGATGTTTCCATCAGAACATGTGCTTGACATGTCTTCAGACCAATCTGAATGATCTATCCCAACGTCATGATGTTTGGTCTGTCAGTGGAATTGAATCATTCAGCTGTGATCCTGATTTGATTGATTTTAACAAAACTCAAAGATAACTGGATACAGAGGTTGAGATTAACCGCTTTTTGAACCAAGCAAAGAAAAAAGACTTGAAGCTGGAGCACATGTTAGCATTGCTCCATTAAACAGACATAAATAATCCACTTTCATGCCAGTTCATGTTGGATTCTTGGAGCGAAAAAGCTCGGCATTCATCCATCAGTAATTTTTTTGTTGACAGGGCAAGAATTTTTTTTTTTACAGAAATTCAGCTATTTCAAGAGCAGCATAAGGCAAAGCAAGGCAGGCGTATTTACACATTTCATCAATAATGCAATTCAAAGTGCTTCACTGCACAACCAAAGCATCATGAGAAAACAATGGGGTAACCCTTAATTAACTATGATGTGAATCACAACGAAAGGGAGATCAAGTTGAAACTATTCTGACAAAATTAAGTTTGATTCAAGTGAATGAAATGAGTTACTGAAGTATTTATCAATAAAACATAATAAAACTGAAGAATAGAAAATATTAAGCAGCCTGTTTATCGGATAGTTTCATAAACAACAAGGTTTATTGATTAATATTTACTAGTCTGAAGAAGTGAGTCACACCCTGATGAACCAATCAGCTCTCTCCACCTGCTCTCCACCTTCATCAGGTCACATTCTAACATCCCGACCCGTCTCAGCCAGCGACCTGCCGCCGTCCAAACCTTGGTGCTCGCCAGTCGAAGGGGAAACAAAAGCAAAGCTCAGCGAGAGATTTCCTCCCGTGAACAGCTGCTTCCTGTATGAAGGATCGGGAACAATCAGCCGGCTGGCAGCGAGGAGATGCCGCCGAGCCAAGAGTGTCCCGAGCAGAACCAACAAATCACATCAGGCAGCTCGAACATTACAGAAAACCTTAATGTGAAGCAGTGCAGGTGGTCTACGGCGGCCACAGAGGGACAAACAGCCACTCCAGATTTTAACCAGACTGTAATGGGGCTGTTAACCCTGAGCTTTGACTGACAGGTGTGTTCTGGGCTCACTTCCTGATCCTTGAACCTGACATCTGATCTCAGACTCAAGCATGCAGCAGTGACTTGATGACGCGTCGGACTGACCTTAGGTAACCTCTCAGGGTCCCCTGGGTGGCGTGGAATGACCTTCTGTAGCCTCTGGAAGCCGTAGTCGATGGTTGGCTCGTTCAAGGCTGCAAAAAAGTGAAAACAAAGACTGATATGTTAACACAACTGAACATGTCTGAAACTATATTCAACACAGATTACAAACATACAACCAGAATATCAAAGCTAAGATTGATTTTCTTTTTTTAAATATATTACCAGAAACAGACGTCACATTGCTCACCAGACTCCATTGCCATCACAGGAGTTGCTGGTCTACATCTGCTTTTATTTTTTAGTAAGTTAGTTTTATTGTGTGACTTTCTAGTCTGTTGATTGAATGTTCTAAAACACAATAACAACAACAACAAACTAACAGACTGAGGCAGCAGTAGATCAGCAACTCCTGCGTTCTTCTGCGAGGTAAAATAAGTTCTTATGAATGTAGTCTGATATGTTTGTAGAGAGTTATGTAACAGCTGTTTGTGGTTAAAAAAAAGTTATTTTCCTCTTTCACAAAAAGCTCCATCTCTGTAGGGATCCTCTCTGTAATGTTGTCAGAATAGAATAACAATCTGAACCTGTCAGTGATAAAAACTAAAACTCTTCTCGATCCATAAAGCATGATGTTGCAGACATACAGCCTGTTTCACTGCTGCAGGAGGAACTAATCTACAGGAGACATTCAAATCTGTTTAACCCCAAAATATGTTAAATAAAAAAAAAAGAAAGAAAAAAAATAGGGATAGCATTTTTCTTTGATATGAACAAGTGAATGTGACTTGACGTGACACCAGCAGGTACATTTGAGGTTTTAACAGAAGCCTGTTTCACTACTGGTTTAAAAAAAAAAAAAAAAAACCCAATGTGACCTCTCAGTGATCTTCAGCTTCAGTCTGTTGGTTCTTATTAACAGTGATCGCTAACCGAGAGAGAAAGAGAGAGAGAGTGAGCAGTGTCAATTGATCTCTCTCTCTCTCTTTATCTTTCGTCTGTTTATTAAGTGTGAGACCTCACACTCCATCTGTCCTCCTCGCTCCGCCGTTTTCACCGCTCCAGCAGCGCTAATTCAATCCAACCTTTCCTTTCTTTTCTCCTCCACTTATTCACCTCCACAAACACTCGGCCTTCCTCCTCCTCTTCCTCTCCCTTCTCTCTCCATACGCCGAGAGCAGAGCAGGAGAAACACCCGGAAATGAGTTCAGGGAGACACTTCTCCATAATCAAGCCCATTAATCATAAAAGGCTGTCAAATTTGACTTTGGGGACAATTTGTCAGCCGATCTTGCCCACTCCGCTTTGTCACCGTTGGCTCTTGTATTCTGTAAGGATGATTGACACACCAAATGCCGCTGAGTAGAATAGCTAGTTTGCACTAATATGCATAACCGCGGCTTTCATGAATAAGAATAAGGCAGCTATACGCAGCACAGAGGGGTCTCCTTCAAAGGGCCGCGCCGCCGTTTGTCGCCTGCGCTCCAAATAGATGTTATTACCATTATAACAATATTTGTTTTCTTTCCCCAGGAATAGGCGACGGCGAGCTGCTAAATCAAATTTGTCGGGGCCCGTTTCAAGCCGAGCGGAGGAGAAAAAGGGCTTTCAGCCTGCGACTGGGGTGGGGATGATATCTGAAGGGTGACAGAGCGCTGAGGGACGTGGCCCTCGCCGCAGGGGCTGCCATGTTGGATTTCTTGCCTCCCCGCCTTCCTGAGAGGAAGCAGAGAGCAGGCGGCGGCCTGAATCTATTACCTCGCCCGGCGTGGATAAAAGAGGGATTCATTGTGGGATCCCAAAGAGACTTTTTGGGGGGATGCAGAGCAGCGGAGGATGAATGGAGATAACGACACGAGCAGCAAACCGGATAAACCTCTCGACGCTGCGTACATACATCCCAACTTATAAAACAAGTGAAAGGCACTATGGGAAATGCTGCAATTGAATAAAAAATCCATTTACACTCAGATAGAGAGAGAGAGAGAGAGAGAGAGAGAGAGGGAGTGAGAGAATGAGAGACCGGGTGTTTAACTCTTCATCTGCATCAGACGAGCTTCTGATCTGATGCTGCAGGAGGAGGCTGGAGCCCCAATGGTCATATCTATTGTCAAATTATAAAACACACTCATTCCAATCTATGATTGTTTGTCCTTTCTTGACCCATATTATCACCCTGCCTCTTCATATTGTGACTTTCTTTCTTTTTATAGAGTGGACATTTTGCACTGCTGTCTGTCCTAGAGAATGGATCTCTCTGAATACAAAGATCCGATTTTATGATTCTTAAAGAAGTCTCCGAGAAAACCAAAGTGTCATCAAAGAGTTACATCAGGAGACATTTGAAGCACAGATCAGAGCCTTGAGGTTGTTGAAATGTAAGATACTTCAATACTTTTCAATACCACAAGTTTTAAATGATACAATCTGTTATTTTAATGATCGGTAGTAAACAAGAAAGAAGCTTTAAAACAACTTCAGCTCTTCAGTCAAACTAAAAGCAAAAGAGAGAGAGCACTGTCTAAACTGGATCCAAACTATAGCAATGTTTGGTTACTGCAATGTGCCTTTAGTTTAGTGCAATTTATACAGTTTTCTTTTTTTTTGTGATAAAAAAAACTCTACATTTTACAATATTGGGTGACATTTATATTGCCTTTCCACTGAATTAATTGTTTTACGAGAATCATAGCAAATGTTAAATTCTGGTATCATGACAACTCTATCAGAGTTTGAACCTCACACCAAATGTAAAACATGGCAGTTTAAATGTTCTGGTTTGTTTGTTTTGCTGCTTTATGATCACGATAACTTGCAGATGTTGCAATGGATCCTCAATCAGTCCAAATAGTGTTCAAGGAAATAGTGCTCGGCCATCGCTGCAGTAGCTCTGGCAGGAAATGGCATCAAAGTCAAGATTTAAGCTAATTGAATATCAAAGCCCGGATTGAAATCATGTTAAACTTTGCAAGGGGATTTGAAATGTTCTCGATGAGCAGGAGAGTCTGCACAAACGTGTTAATGAGTGTTAGTGCGTATCAGAGACCGGTCGACCTGCACATTTAATGTCTGTAAGAAGTTATATCTGTATCTGTTTAAGTACATTGATATCACATTTGTTCTTCTTGTCCTGTTTGAATGTTGATTACATTTTCTCATGACAAACTACGTATATCAGAGAGTATATCAAATACTTGCCCTTTAATAAAATGAAATAAAGAAAGGGAACATTTAGCTTAAAATAAAGAAAGACTGATTTCTTGTGCATCCTTTTAAACACCTTTACCAAATGAAGCCTCAGTATAAAGTCTGTGGTCTATAATACGATGTCCTGAGGTAAATGTGATCATCTTATGTTGATTGAAACGTGCTGTAGAGATTTAAATTTGACTTCTTGATTTGCTGGGATTCTAACCGGCAACCTTGTGAATAAAGAAACCACCTCTGCGAGGGCAGATGGAGGGAAGGAGGGAGGGATCTTTTTCTCTGCCATCATCATGGCGGGAGGAGAAGATGGAGGAAGAAACAAAGACGGAGGCTTTTAATGAACCTCTGGACAGGCTGCTCAGAGCCCCCCCCCCACTCCCTCTGCAGAAATTAAACCCATTACCTCCCCTTATTAAAATCTCGGAGCACTATGACCCCAGCGCCCCATTGGCTGCTTGCAGGGCCCCGCGCTCCTCCCAGCCAATCGATACCGGCTGCCTCCCTGCAAAGAGCTCGAGTAATTGGAGAGCGGCGGTTGGCAGTGCGAACCCTGACCCCCCCCCCCCTCACCCCGCCTCCACTCCACCCTCCACCCCCCCCCCCACGCATTACACCACCCATATGAAGACAGATTGCCTGATTTAGTGTAAACATATGCTGCAATTCCAGGCATCAGTGCCACTTTCTCCATCGTAATTTGTATTGATTTTTCTCTCTCCTCTTTTTTGTGCGAGCGAGGAGTCCGCGGCCGTCGCTCTCTGCTGCTGTCTGATGTTTTTTATAAATCAGAAGAGGAGCAGAGGGAGATAATTCAGAGGTGAGAGGAGAGGAGGGGGATTCTTTATATATTTAATCAAGTATTTATCGCTCCCTCCGTTTGCTTTTTTCTCCCTCTCCTCCCTGTGAAAGTGATCAAACGGTTGGTTGGCGTCCTGCTGATCGGAGCGCTCTGTTATTAGGCGGCTAAGTGACTGAAGAGAGGACGAGAGGGGAGCGACTGGAGGGGGAGGACGGGGGAGGCGGGTTACACGTTAAACTAATTTCTTGACGGCAGATTTGTAGCATGAGAGGAGACGCGTTGAAACAGCAGGTCAGAGCTGTGAACATTTACACATTTATGAGCAGAGATGTTCACTTCCTCCAGCTGCAAAAAACCAGCAGAAAAATGTGTGAACACTGGAACATCTGCAGGCTGATTAATGAGCCGACGCGTCCTGCTTTCATCTATGTCCAAGTTTCAGAATTCAGCATAAAGTAAATTAACATAAGGCAGGAAAAGAAAATACAAGAAGGCAGTAAAAAGTAAAAAGCTCTTAAGTAGGTTAGTAGTACTGAGAGTAAAAGGTGTAGGTCCAGTATCTGTACCAGTAGCAGGGCCACAGCCTGAATTCATCAAATGAAAATCTTAAAACACACACTATAGGGAACCTTAAATCTGAAACTTTGAAGATAATTTTAAAAAGATAAAAACATATTAAAGATATAATGTGTAGATTCCGCCACCAGGGGGCTCTCAATCAATACTATCATAACAAAAGATGCAGTCGAGGCTAGCGGGGAATCATGGGAGTGTCACACTAACAATTTAATCCAAACAGACGCTTTATGTTAGTTTGAAAAAATACTGTATGCCAATGGTCGTTTGAAACAGATTAAGATGAAGTTGAAACAAAGGTTGAGAAACAGAGGAGCTTTGGTGTTTTAGGTACCTGAGATAACACAGCTTTATAAATGAGGCGTTAAATCCAAGTCCCCTGAACGTAACAACACGTTTAAAGATGTCGCTCTGACAAACTGTGGAAACCTCCGGACACTCTTTTCAGATATTTTACCGACTAAAAAGTCTTTTGCTGTCCAAACTAATTAACCAGAGCCCTGACTGACCAATCACAGCACCTGTTCTACATTCAGTTCCCATGGTAACACCTGGATTACCTCACACTGAGCCAGCCGAGACCAAAACAGGCCACCTCTTAGGTGTCAGAGGTCAAATCGAGGTCAAATCGAGGTCAAATAAACGTCATCAGACATTACAGTGAGACGAGACAGACATGAAACTGAACCTGATAACCGGACAACGTAATAAGAGTTATTTTTACATTGTTAAAGTGATTCTTGTAGAATGCTTGGAATAAGAGATCCTGTTATAATTTCCTCAGTATCAGAAACAAAAGTACTCTTAATGATTTAAATCATTTCTTTCAGGATTATTTACAGACATCAGGATCTTTCAACAAACTGCTGGCTCTGTTCCAATTTACAACGCCTCACTTCATGAAGCATTGTGGGAATATCCTTCAACCATACTGTGGATCTAAAAAAAAAAAAAATGTTTGGCGGGCTGCATGAAGCACAAGATGACCGCAATCCCTCAATTCCCAAAAGAAACAGGACCCAGCTGGAGCAGGCAACACTGAGGGCAAAGACCCAGTGGGAGAACTGGGATGTAGCTTTTCTCTGTGTTTTTAAACTGAGCTGCAGGTGAGGCTCACCTGTCCTGTCCTGTCCTCACTGACTGACAGACTCAGAGAAAGTTCAGCTGAATCCTCCTCTGCCTCTCCTCGGTCTGAGATCATCTGTGTGTTTTTGCTGCAGATGCAGGCTGATATGAGATCAGAGGAAGAGCGGCCTGGGGGGAGGATGCAGGATTACTGGAACATCTCTGCATGCTCATTACCCCGCTCACACCAGCAGCTCCCACAATCCATCAGGCCTGCATGCTTCACAGGAGCGTGTATACATCCTCTAAGCTTCTGTTTACATCCTCCTCCTCACAACTGTTTACATTTATTTAGCTCTACTATTTTTCATTTGCTGTTCCCAGCGAGCCGCTCGCTCTATGAGTGGGAATCTGTTTTTCTGCGCCGATGGCTTGTACATATTTACCAGCCGGAGATGAAATCTGCACTTTGGGGGGATCCCAGCTCACCTTTACCTTTCTGTTTGTGCACTGATGGCCTTGTCAGAGGCGCAGCCATGTCCCTGATAGACTTTATCAGGCACCGCTCTGCGTGGCTTCCTCCTGTATTACACTTATCATTTCAAATAGACTCCATATTCCATATGAAATACCTCCCCCAACCCCTCAGCGCCTTCATCCCCCTGCTACATGCGCTGCAATTTCCCATCTCCCCCGGCGGTTTGATTGATGCAGGTCAGAGTGCCGTTTGGCCTCACTGCCTGCAGATCGCCGCCGCTGTTGATTCCTCACTTCCTTAAGGGGAATTGGGGGGGATTGGGGGGGGGGGGGGTGTCTGTCATATACACGAAATGCTGAGGCGTAAATGGACGCCTGATTTGTTTTGCCGCTCATCAAAGTGGCCGAGTGGCGTCAGCCGTGGACAAGCAGCCGTAACACCCCCGATGCATCTTTTCACCCGCCTATTGATCTGCTGTTTTATTCCTCCGACCTTCAATTCATCACTCAGTCATCATAGAGTCTACGCAATGAGGAGGAGATACATGAGGAGGAGGTGCAGCGAGGAGACGCAGCGAGGAGACGGACACAAAACAACAACAACAACAACAGGAGACGCTCTGTTTGGTTAACTATTCATTTATCCTAACCCCAAAGAAGAGCCTGACCCAGAGCTTATATATCTGTTTATGAAATGGTTGAAATAACCTCACTGAAAAGAAAGTATAGAAATGTTAAATGTTTTGAGTCTTTTAATGCTGATTTAAATGTTTATATAGACCATTTTAATGGTTTACAATCACAATGTAAGACTCCATGGCAATGCACTGATACTAAATGTGATTCTAGGTCAAGTATTAACAGAAAAATTGTTGCACCATAAATGAATCCTTTTGTTCTTTTTGGAATAATCTCGCTGTGTCCCCAATCCAAATAACTCGTACATAACTTGTAATGACAGCTGGTTGTTCACGGGAAAATCAAACGATGTGAGAGAAGGATTCAGAGATCTGAAGGAACAGAACAGGAGATTTGAGGGAGCAGATGAGGAGATTGTGCTGCAGGTATTTTCAGCTTTGCAGGTAACCTCCTCTCTGTTAGTCTGGGGAGTGACTCGTCTCTCTAACCCACATGAACATCTCCCGCCGTGTCTTCCTGCCACTCGCGGGACTCGAGTGACAGAAGAACACCCACTCCCCTTCTGCTTCCTCCTCGGAGAGCCGTCGCTGACGAAACCACCTCTGTGATTAGAGCGCACATCCGCCCAGACCCAGCGCGTTAATCAGGGAATAATTACCTCCCTGATTAGAGCCGAGCGAAGAGTGCCTCAAAGAAATAGGCCCCCCACCTGAGAAGTTATTATTTTCTGGAGTCGCGGCCGAAAATGCCCCCGCAGAAACAGCTAATTACCCGACATTAGTTCCACAAGTCCCCGTTCCCTAAGTGGAGCGGAGCCGCTGTGCTCTTTGATATAAGAAATGTGGAGCTGACGGAGGAGGAAGTCCCCCGGCAGAGAACACACTTCTGCTGTCTATTAAAAGACGAGACGAGAGCCGAGATCAAAAGACGAGCAGGAGGAACCACTCGTGTTGTTTCATTACGGCCCTGTGATTGACACAAACGCCTCGTTACACATCACACGGCGTGATCAGGACGTTTTAACCAATCAGAGGTTCGACTGAACACCTGAGCCGAGTCTGACTCAGCAGATAGTCCACTTTAAGAGTTTAATTTATCTTTTTTTTCCCCGCTGTTAAAGATGCTTTAACACTCTCAAACTAAACTTTTAGAAATAATTTTTTTTTCAAACACGTCTTTGTCCTTTTCGAATAAAGATCCAGATTATGGAGGATTATAGCAGATTAGAATGTTTTTTGCACCTGCAAAAATCTGTATTCGGATGAACTCGATATTTTTGATTATCAGCAAGTCAAATCTGGAAACCAGAAACAGTTTAAACCTGGGTAATATTTTTACTTATTGTTGCTTCTAAATAACAAAGAATGTCCAAAATGTCTCCACTATAACTGTTCAGCCTGCAGCAGTGAAACAGGCTGTCATTTCTGCAACATAATCCTTGACGGATCAAACTGTGTCCACTAAAAGCTTGGATTGTTGGTATCTAACAACACTACAGAAAGGATCCCTGCAGAGATAGACCTTGTTGTTAATTGGCTCTCTACAAACACACCAGACTACAAAGATAAAAACAGGAATTGTACCTCATAGAACGCAGGAGTTGTTGATCCACTCGTCCTTGATTGGTCAGTTTATGTGTGTTTCTCTTTGAGTTCAAAGGCCAAATTTGGAACCCGAAAACAAGAAAACAACACAAACCGACCAACACGTCTACTCAGCAGAAGAGCAGCAACTCCTGTGTTCTGTGAGGTAAAATTACTGTTTTTCTCAATGGAGTCTGGTGGCTCCAAGGAAGGTGACATTACAGCTAGAAAAGAATGCTTTAAGAACTAAATACAGTTCCACTTCGCGGTATAACGGTCTTAATTTCAAATAAACGACTAATTAATTTATTTTCAACATTGCTTTGTCGTCTTTGTTGTTGACTTCATTGCCCCCCCCCCCCCCCCCCTCTGAAACCTCACACCTCTTTCAGGCTCGGTGGTCGGGGGCTGGAGCCGCCTGTCAATCACAGTTTAAAGTTCATGAAATTTCTATGAGCATCGATTGCAGCAGCAGAGTGGAAGAGGGGTGAGAGTGGGGGGTGTGGATGGGTTTGAGGTGGGTGTTAGTGACTCCACTGATTGATCAGGTGTCTCTCTCTCTGCTGTGAACGAGCTGCGAGGAGAAGCTGCTGCTCTCTCGTCACAAATAACTCCGGTGTGATTGTAAACATCCACATGTAACACAGGTGTGACTGAGCGTCATATAACATCTCAGGTGAAGTTTCTTTACATCTGTCTGTGTTTACGGGCAGATGTGAGCCTTCAACACAACATCATGACTGAAATGAAGTAAGTTCAGAAACTGTGCATTCCTCCCTGCAGAGTTACAGGCTATAACATTTTCAGTTTGCACAAAACAGTGAAATTAAGTCAGCGACTCTTCAGTCAAACGTCAATTTAGACCATAAAGAGCGTTTCCTCTCTCTCTCTCTCTCTCTCTCTCTCTCTCTCTCTCTCTCTCTCTCTCTCTCTCTATAGAAGCTGATCCTAAGCTGCTCACAGATAATTGCCTCCATGTGTTACTGTGACAGTAATTAAACAATAAAAATTCAGAAGTCAATTAGTGAGCGCTGCTTCACATGTCGAGAGGACAAACGGGAACACAGAGAGAGAGAAAGCAAGGGAGAGAGAGAAGGGGAGAGAAAGAGGGGAGAGAGAGGGAGAGAGAGAGGGGAGAGAGAGAGAGAGAGAGAGAGCAGAGGGGAGGGGAGACTTTATAGCGTCTCAGATTTGAGGTTTAACTTTCTCTTCTCGGTTACATGTTCACAAGACCTTTAGCAGACCCTGATGGAACAATCTGCTAATGCTTTCCACGTGTGTGTGTGTGTGTGTGTGTGTGTGTGTGTGTGTGTGTGTGTGTGTGTGTCACAGTTGGAAGAACAAAACGTACAGAGAGTTTGGTTGTATTTCCAGTCGTGCTGACAGGAGCTGCAGAGCGGCTGCACATATGTTGGATTATTAACTACATTAAACTTTTCATTAAGACTGCTAAGTAAACAACAAATACACAACTTTTAACTAGGGCTGTCAACGATTAAAACATCAAATTGCAATTTATAGATGATTTTCAATAGTTAATTGTGATTAATTGCATTTTTAACCGCATGTTGCAAATTCCATTATTTGACATTTAAAAATAAAAAACGGTAAGCTTGTTATTATCAATGTTTGTTTTGTCTTAAACTGAGATTACTTCACTTGATGTTTGAATTCAATCCTGCTTTTAGATTAGATTTAGATGATTTAAAGTAGATTGCTGCCAGGTAAAGACATTAACCTAACCGCAGAGAAAGGAACCCCAACTGTACCCGGACGTTTTCCTGCCAGCTTCCCAGTAACATTTTGGAAATGAAGTCAGGGTGAGCTGTTGTGTGTGAATGCAGCCGGCAATATTCAGGAAAATTCACTTTGAGCGAGCAGGAGGGGGTGGTGATGTTTATATCACATGGCCGATGCGATCTCTGTGCACATAATGACGCTCTTTTCTGCTTGCAAGTTTGTTCTTTACTTATTTACACACCATTCCTGTGTTTTTCTCTTTACATCATGTCTTATCTACTGAGATCAACCTCCCCCTCCCCCCGAGTCCAACAGGGAAAGTCTCCTGCTGTGAGGTGCATGTTTGAACAGCTAAGACAGGAAGATTTCAGAGGCTCATAGGTAGGCTGTCCAGATATTTTCAGGAGTGAGGGCCGAGGTGCCTGACAGTGTATCCCCAGCAAACCTATTGTTCTCCTACAGTACAGCGAGCTTGCCAGGCGCTCTTCTCTGAGCAACGCTTTACTGGCATGTTTTTTGCCGTGCATAGAGGTTAAAAAATGTTCAAGTTTTCAGATTAAGACGCGAAGTCGCAGAGCTTGTCAATGGCACTTTCGGCTGAAGCAATGAAGTAGTAGTCCGGATTTACTACTTACTACGCTCATCGTCCAGACAGAGCGCACAAAAGACAAAGTGGAATTTACCATATTGCCCCCTCCCCCTGGTCTAGGAGCAAAGCAATCCATTTTTTTTTTCCACATATTGGTCATCTGTAGGTATTTTTGGAGAGGCTGTGTTAGGCACGTCTCTGTGTGATCGGGCACTGAATGTGTTTGAAAAGGCTTCAGTCTTCTGGAAACACTTGTCAACATAAAGCTGTTTTCACACATGCACTCCTCAAAATTTTTGAGAGAACTTCAGGAGGATTGTCCCTGAAATTCTCCTGATCTGGTTGTTCACACATGCGCCTCACAGTCAGTTGCAAAACTTAAAAAAGAAAGACACGGAAGTGGCTACAGAGTCGGAATATTTGCTTTTATATCAATGCTATATCCCACTCCCACTCCCTCGAGGTCAATTCTCCTGAATATTAACTGCTGCTCGCTCACATCAGTTCACTTGGACTTCATGCGGACAAAATACTTTGGGGCTGGCAGGAGAAACTTTGCATAGAGTCCCCAAAGACTTCAGGAGTCTTTCAGGAGTTTTGTGTAAGTGCGAACGAGGCGATAAAGAACTTTCCCAGGATTGTTTGGAAGAACTGGACCTGAATCCTCCGTCATGTTTCTGCTCTCTGAATGTGAACAAACTCCTGCAGAAGGATCAACATCTGGTTTAAACGCTGAATCCAGCTGCCCATTAACGAATAATGTTCAGCTGTCCACTCACTTATGTCCGTTTGCTGTTTGAACACTCAGCAGATCACAAATGATGTCATCCATCTTTACTCTGCACAGACACCCTTCTGCTCCCAGCAGGCCTCACTGAGGGGGGGGGGGGGGGGTCGGGCAGGTTGAAGCCTGCCAGAGGCAAACCCTCCAGAGGAAAACATCCAGCACACACACACACACACACACACACACACACACACACACACACACACACACACACACACACACACACACACACACACACACACACACACACACACACACACACCCCTCCACCTCCACCTCCACCCCAAGCCTAAGGAAACCCCCCTCCCACTACACGAGTACATGTTGAATAAAGTGAAAGCTGAGCCTCCTTCAGGGGCGGCGGGACGAATCATTTCAGGGTAAATGATGAAGAGTTCAGCTCGGTGTGCATCAGTTTAACCTGCAGAGGAAACAAACAGCTGCTAAATGGTTCCTAGTTACAGTTACAGACAGAAAAAACTCCAGCAGGGCTCAGAAACAGAGTCCACATCGATAATCTGCTGCAAACATGATCTCCATATCAGGAATCAATATTCTCCTTCTGTCTGTTTTTAAACCAGTAACCACACACTCTTTTCTCCTTCATTCTTCTTCTGTTATTACTCCCTTCCTCCCTCCTTTGTCCTACTCCCCCCCTCCTGCATTCTGCTATTCCTCACACCTGAGTCCGACTTCATCATGTCTTTGACCACACCTCTTCCACCATATCTCTTCCTCCTTCTGTCAGCTGAATCTCTCACTTCCATCATCTCTGTTTCTCTCCACAGTACCCCCCACCCCACGCTCCCCCTCTCCGGGGCTCCTGCAGATCCCCTGGTGCAGCTGCAGGAGGAGGGGGAAGGAACGGGGGAGGTGTTGGGGGTTGAAATTAATGAGAGGAGCCTGAAGGTATTGACTTTCCTGGGAAAACACAGCTCTCTAAAAATCAGTGGCCGAGCGCCGCAATAACTCAGCACCCATCGATCCCACAACATCACCCCCTCCTCACCCACCTCCCCCTGCTCCTCCCTGCAGGCCGCATTGATCCCAGCATTACAACCTCAGAGGCCGGCGGTGTGGACCTAGCAGCACTGCCCAGGTCTTTTCACACCGGGAGCTCTGCTGAGGAGGGAGTAATGCAACCAGCAGAGCTAAAAAAAAAAAAACTACTACAAACTACAAACCTGGAGAATAAAAAAAAATACAAAAATACAAAAAACTCTGCAAAACTTGATAGCTAAGATTCATCACACTGCAGAATCATAGAGTACAACAGAGTAAAAATAAAAACAAAAAACTACAAAACCTCAAAAGACACCAAAACTGGCAAATGATAGAACTCCAAAAAAAAGTACTGCAGAAAATAAACCTCAGAATCTTAAAAGAAATCAAATCTGCAGTTTAAAGAATTCTCTAAAAAAACTGCAAAAAAAATCTACTACAAAAATGGCAAACCTAAAAATCTAAAAACTACAAAAATCCAGAAACACAATAATTCAAAAATACAAAACATTTAAGAACCAATGAAGAGACGCTATAAAGTCTCCCCTCCCCTCCCCTCCCCTCTCCTCTCCCACTCTCCTCTCCCCTCCTCTCCTCTCCTCTTCTCCTCTCCTCTCCTCTCCTCTCCTCTCCTCTCCTCTCCTCTCCTCTCCTCCTCTCACCTCCTCTCTCCTCTCTCCTCTCCTCTCCTCTCCTCTCCCCTTTCTCCTCTCCTCACACTTGCTATTCAGCTGAGAGTTTCTCGCCTTTGGCTGATTTTTCAGACTGAAGCTGCAGGATCAAATCCTGAAACTGCTTTAAGCTGCAGAGAGGAAGAGAGAAGGGAATTCTGGGAAATCCCTGGACTCTGACTGCTCCTTGATTCACCCTCAGCCGCACCTCTTCTGAAAGCTGCTGAGAGGACTAGGAGTCACAGTCAGAGGAGTCAGATTCAGAGGCAGAGATTGTCATTGCAGCTGAACTGATGCTCATGTGAAACCACAACTTCAGGCTTAAAGCAACACAATGTAACTTTTGCATCTTAAAATATAAATTTCAAAGTCAATCTTATAGTACAATAACTTTCAACAGAGAGAATGGCGTGCCTCCCGTGCCCACAGAACGCCTCAGCGGCCTGCATTCAACACTGTCTCACTTTGGCAGCCGGCCGCGGACATCTCACGAGTGCGGATGGCTTTAGGCACGAGTTCATAAAAACTGCAAAAGATGCCATGTAGCCAAATGTTAATGAACTGCACGGCATGCCTGTCACCACAGGTGCAGTTTGGGACGTTTGTAAAAGCCTCTTCACTCTCTCACTGGCAGACAGTGTCAGGCATACGTAGCCATCATTCATCGCTCTGTTTTGGGCTGCATCCTTTCACTTTTATGTGAAGTCTAAGAAAATAGATACAGCCACAGTGGATGTGTAAATCAGACGAACTGCCGAGGTGTGCAAACAATGCGGCCGCCGCGCTGGCAGGAGGAGCGGGGACAAGAGCTGAGTTAGAGGAAAAGTGTGCAACATTATGATGTAGCCACCAGCCAAGAAAAAAACTGGAAGAGAATTGAAAATTGAAAAAGAAAATACTTTCAAACCTTTGTGAGGTAGAATAAATATCAAAGTCTGTGCAGGATAATCCTTTGTTTTATCGATCTTCAGTTTGCATTAAATGAACTGATGATTGATTTAGACTGAGTTCAGATTTTTAATTTTGAATCTAACCTTCATTTTGTTATTAGATACTTGAGTCTCAGAGAAGATATTTTCATTTTTCTTGATATTAGGAAACCCTGAGTGCATCCTACAGCGCGGAAGTCTTTCATTTTCTCTTATTGTCTGATGAGAGGACATTTAGTTTGACCCTAAAATACTATGACATCGGTCCTGTGTGATTTGAAAACATATTGAGAAGAGAACACACTCTAATGGCCGCTGAGATAACACAAGGCTCTATTCACAACATCTCAGTATGAAAGCTAAGCCCATATCTGCAAATGGAATCACAGATTAGCATTGCAAAAGGAGGCGGCGGCAGCCGGACCGTCCATTGTGAGCGTCTGTCTCGTCCTCGTTGGCGTCCTGCGGCCCGTCGGAGGAGCGGGGCGCGTCCAACAAAGCCGAGAGCGAGAGGAAGGAAGGAGGCGTGATAAAGAGGTGTTAAACAGAAAGCCCGAACACGCTCGCCTCTTTCACGACCTGACGCAATGACATTTACTTATCGCACTAAACAGCCTTCCATCTGACCTTTCTGCTACTTTGAATGACATCTGGATATTCTGACGGAATAATCGGGACAGTAAGAGATTCAAGAAGGTGATAAGGAGTCTTTGGACGTTCAACTGTGGACAAAGAGTGTGAAGGACGAGCTGCAGAGAGGAGGGGGGGGATCGACACATCAGGGAAAATGTTTACTTCACTTTCAGTCTGCAGGAAACTGTTTTACAGTCACAAACACACCTGATCCTTCAGCATAAACACCTTAAACCTTCACTTTAAGCTCCTCCTAAAGCCCACAGAGCGCTAAAAGAACACCTAAAGTATAAATATGATGCTCTTTAGTTTAAATTCTAGTCCACATCCAAAAGTTTCCAAAGAAAAAAACACCATCTGCATTTCAGGTGTAAGTGTCTGAAGTGATACACAGTACAGTACATGCAGGATTTCTCCCCCTTAAATGTGCTTAAGGGGAATTGTTAAGAGGGGAATAAGGGTTTGGGGGCTGAATGGGGTTCACATAAGGGCCAATGAACCATTCAACACTCATTTAAAACCAGAATAAGTGATTTAACTGGAACGCAAAAAAAATGATTTTCTCTTTATTATCTGTCCTCAAACCTCCAAACTTTTCATTTGACAGACGGCGTTTTGTGTCTTACCTGTGTAGACGAAGCGTCCCGGCGCTCCTTTGCAGAACTGTTTGGATTTGTAGGACAGCGTGACCTCCACCACACCGGGGATGTGACGAGGGGGGGTCTGGACTCGGATGGCGTGAGGCGTGATCAGCTGGACGAATCAAATCACGACAAACACACAAAAATAAAATCTGTGTCAAAACAAAGTCACACGTTTGGAACGGGCACTTTCAAAGCGGGGCAGGTGTGAGGCTTTTCTTTTTAGAACTAGTTCATTTTGTTGGGATGTTAAATAAAAAATGATGTCACACAAAGAGCTGTGAATAAACTCTGCAGTCATGTGATACTGATTAATATCAAAGACCAGGTCACTTATAACTCTTCAAATTCAGCAGCTTGGTGAGTGATTCTAACTCTGAATACACACAGCAGGCAGAAAAAGTACTATGAGTTGAGATAGCTAAATTAACACTTTGTTTATGATGGGGCCAAATATCTAGTCTTTGTCTGCTTTGAGTCGATTTGCACATACTAATTAAAATAATGATAACATACAATTCTTGTATAGTTTATTCAAAGGTCTTCTGGTAAGAACACGTTTGTGAAGGCCTTTCCTGGTGGGATTTATCAGTGAAAACAATGAATACTGATGTTCCTTTTAGACAGCACCGTGTCCCTTTTTTCTCTTGTGAGTCCTTGGGGGGGCTCAGCTTATTTTAGATACAAGTCATGGGGTGGGGGGGCTCCAAGGAAACAAAGGGTTGGGAACCCTTCATTTATCCCGAGGGACATGTCAGTTTGAAAGCCTTACAGCAAACCCACAGAGTCATATTCTGAATGTTTGGGCCTCAGATTAAGCTGAACATAATTTGAAAAATGCGTCACATTTTTCTGTCCTTAAAGGAAGCTGCGTCCTGTGACAAAACCTTTTATCTACTCTTTAAAGAGTCATTTCTTTCAGCTCTTCAGCGGTTGGATCAGTTTTTTCTGTTGTTAACACAAATCATTTATCTTCATGTTACCTTCAACTTTCATTGCGTTAAAACTGACACATTAATTCTTGCCAATATTCAAACTCCTTCTACTATTTCAGACGTCTTAGTTTCAGTGCTGTATGTCTTATCAAACAGCTCTGACTGTGAGTGCTGAGACAGTTTTCGGGTCGCTCATGCTGCTGTTATTGACCGCTAACGGCTGAGATTTTTTTCTTCCTGTAACAAACTTTCTTTTAAAACAGTCCGACCGTCTTTCTCCAATCTGGGTCATCATCAGTCTGTGTTCAGAGGGATTCTGGGCTTTGGAGTCCGTCTGCTCGCCGCCTGACGGTGCTGATCAAAGTGAGGAGCTCCGTCAGCGTTGTGTGATGTGCAGCGAGCAGCGTGTGGAGGTTTATCTGTCTCCTTCCCTCCTTCCCTGCCAGGTGTTCTGCTCTTCTGGACCCGCTTCAATATTTCATGTTGCTCCGTATGCGCCGCTCCTCCTGCTCCTCAACGCGCACTCAATCTACATATTTTTGGGGGCATGCAGACCTGAAGTGCAGGTGTTTCTACGAATGTGTGTGAAGATGATGAAGAACATGATGTACTGTACGTGCAGCTGTTTTCAGCGCTCAGACACTGCGACGTATATTTATAGTTATTCTGGAAAGATTCTGTGCATTTTTGAAAAGTCCGACTAAATCAGTCTTGAAAATATGAAATTCATTCACATTTGATAAACTTCAGGTTCAGGAGTCAGAAGGAGCGACAGCAGAAAGATGTATACAGTAATATCCAGCATCAGTTATAGTGAGCGTCCTCTCACCTCGCTCCAGACCAGCATGGTGCCGAAGACGACCTGCAGGCCATCGAAGAAGTTGTCCCCGATGAGGATGACGGTGGCTCCGCCGGTCGTCCAGCCCTCGCTCGGGCTGATGGCTTTGATGCAGGGCGTGGCTGCTTCGAAAACATAGACGACACAACAGAAACATGAGTAATACAGTTAGAAACACAAAAGGAAAAAAAAGGGTTCTAATATAACGTTTCCTCCTTAAACAGACTGCGGCAAAAAGCTGGAAGCTACATCATTTCTACTGCAGCCTGCAAAGTCATTAACCCGACAACAACTTGGTTCAGGTAAGGAGATGCTAATGTAGCCATCATGGCTAGCTTGGAGGAGTGTTCAACAGCTGGAACCGTCTATTTAAGGAGATCTCATGGTCAAGTTCAGTAGCCACACCAACATGTTGGTGTTGAAATGAGGTTTCAGTTCATCAAGCTTAGTTTACAGTTTAGATTGGAAGTTTAAAATATCGTTCAACTTGTAGCTTTTGCTTTCGCATCATCAGGCCTGTTACAATAGGAGTGTGATTAGCCTCCAGTTTGGGTCCCAGATCACTGAATTTAATCTTCCCTCCTCCTAAATGAGTCCAGATCAGATTCCCGCCTTTGTTTTACTCTTTTATCTCTTCCTGTTTCCTGTTTCTGCTTCAATCACATCGTTAGAAAACGTCTCTCCATGTGAAGTGTCCTTGATAAAAACACTGATCTGCTGTGACCTCTGTTAACTGATCATTCTTGAATATGTTTTATTCCCAGAGAGCTTTCAGTCTGATTTCCCTCCTCACAGACCTGATGTACCAGCAGCCTGTTAATACATGCAAAATGATTGGTTTTTCCAGTGCCACACAGATCAATAAGGGGCTCCTCATGAACAGAGTCTCCGTGATGACTAGACTGAAGCCCCGGACTGTCGAGTCGGGTCGAGTCAGACAGGCGGACTGACTCCGGTTTACAGCCTTTTTCCCGGACCAGGAGTCGTTTTATTGGGAGGATGATTTTATATTCCAGTCAGAGCTCTGCGTTTTCCTTTTGTTTACTTTGAGATCTGATCCATAAAGCTGCATTCAGAAGCTCTATTAAACATCGCAGTAACACTTTCTGCACTGAGAGAGGAGAGCGCGCTTTGGAGATGGATTACTCACGCTTAATGATTACCACCAGTAAGTTTAGGTGGTTCGTGCTTGATGGCTTAAAAGTATAAAGACTGAAACTTGAAGTTCAAGGTGATCACCCCTATAGTTCCCCCACAAGAGAAAGAGAGAGAACTATCTAAACTGTACAAATGCAATACAATTGCTGCAGGAGTTTCCATGCTTGTTTTGGCATTTTGTGTTCTTGTTTTTCTTGCTGTTGTATCAAAACAGGTCTCAATAGATACTGTTTGATTAGTATCAGAGTTTCCAAGTTGTACATTTAAATCGTTTGGGATCCCAGATGTAAGCCAATGTAAGCTACAGTCCTCCTCGCAGCTGCTGTGGGTTCAAATCCAATCTCAGCCCTTTGCTGCATGTCATCCCCCAAGCTCTCCTCCCAACATATCCTCTCTTTAGCTGTTCTAGCCAATAAAAGGAAAAAATGGCCAAAAAATTACATGAAAAATAATAAAAGTCAGGATATTTTTTAATACCAGAATGGAAAGCATGTAGGTAGTGAAGTGAGGAGTTATTTGGGGGCATGCAGGCTTCCTGAACTTTATATCCAGTGTCTATTCTCAAAGACAATGTTATAGGACTGACGAGAAATTCTTTGGACAAACTTTTAAAAGTCGAGTTTCCGGATGAAAGGAAAGAAAAGAAAAGCTCCGACCCAACACAAGCAGCAGCAGCGGCAGCAGCAGCCGAGGGTCGAGGTTTTCCCGCTCCAAGGACTCGATTGTCATCTCCTTATTAATTTCCCTCTTTTGTCACAGCAGTAAACAAACAGGCAGACGGGTCTGAGGGGGGGTGCAGTTAGCATTGATGGTGTTGCCGGAGGTGGAGGGGGATTTTGGAGCACAAAGGCGAGGAGCAGGCAGTGGAAAGTTTTATCGAGGAGACGGGGAAGGCTGAGGGTTGGTGACAAAGGCGGGAGCAGATGTTGAGGCTTTTTATCGCCTTTGAAAACATCCCAGTCTGGATGAGATGAAAGACCCGGAGCTCTCCTCTGTGGGCTGAGATACAGGGACGTCTGGTAAACAACAGGCCCCCTTTTGGCCCCTGCAGGACACCGTACAGTACAGCGGCACACTCAGAACACCCTGACACTTCTGCACATGAATGTTTAAATGCTCAGTTGATACCTTTCCTCTCGGTGTTATCACAGGTGACAAAGAAAAACATCTCATCCTTGTGAATGACATATTTGTGTCACATTTGTTTTATCCCTTTGGATGGGCCAGCCGGGTGGGGTTTGCTACACAGGACAGAAGAGTAAGATTGAGAAAAGTTACAGCGCTCACAGAAGGTCAGCTTATTCTGCTTTTTCTTTGATCAGTGATCTTATCCTGTCTGAACCACCCCCGCTGTGATAAACTCCGCCCTCCTGGTGCTGCAAGTAGGGTAAACCAAACAAGACAATGACATCATCTGCTCCTGGAAGAGCCTCAAAACATAAAAACAAGTCGAGGGGGAAACTGCAGAAGCTGTCTTCTGGGAGGTGAAACAGAGAGGACACGACAGCTTTTTGAAGTCGAACTGGTGGCGTACTATTTGAGGGTTTGTTTGACTCACTTTTACGTCCCAGAGGGGTGGAGTTTACCTCAAAAGACTGCCACAGAAACAGAGTCAGTTTAGTGAACTTTTTTTTTTTTTTTTGACTGGGAGGTCTATCTGATACTTTGTGATGCCCTCATATTGTTGGACCGACTCGGATGCTGTTCCCAGCAGGTTAAAACTGCTAAGCCTGGAAGAAAAGCCTTAAACTTTAGAGCGAGTTAAGGTAGACGGCAGAGCAGGATGTGAAACAGAGCGAATCTGATCTGTGCAAAACAATTTGAAGGTTCATTTTAGTGTCTTTGATGACCCAGAGGGGTAGTGAGGGTTTGGTTAAGAGAAGTAACTGATGAGTGTCTGGAAGTTCAAACTAAAGCGTATTAAAGGTATAATCTTTGTCAGGAACAAATTGTTAGATTCACAGATTTTAAACGTTTAAAGAAGTTTAAGAAAGGTGACCCCATTATAGACTCTCCTGTATAATTAAAACACTTTGGACTTCATTGTTTGGTGTTTTTTGTTGATAACTGATGAAAACCCCTGAGCTTTTAATATCAGGCTGGTATCTAACACTAATTTTACATGGGTTTAAGTTATCATAAAGTTGGTATAAAGTTTTAGAGGGATTTGGAGAGCTTACCAATAAGGAGGCCCAAAACAGTGATGAAAGTTTTAAACAGATTTAACAAATAGCCAAGAGTTGGATAAGTTTACTTTTCTATATACATCACTTTCAAAATGATATGAAGCCTTAACATAATAATCTCCACCCGTCTGGTGTTACAAGATGAATGTAACAAAGTCCTTCAGAGACCCCAAACTGTTTAGTAAGTTGAGAGAATGTTTGTGGTGGTGATGTAAAAATGTTTGATTCATGTCAAAAGTTTGAACCAATATAAGTTTGTTTTAGTCTCCTGTTGGTGCCAGATGGGGGGAGTTTCCCCGCACAGGACTTAAAAAGTTCCTGGAGGATTAGAAGAAGAAAACTAAACTCTACTTTGGTCACTTTGACCCACATCTTTTCTGATGCAGTCTTAAACCCTGGTGCTGGTTTGGTTAAGCCCCACCCATCTGGCACTGAAAGTGTGCCGAATCAATCGGAGGACTTGTGTCATCGCTTCAGAGTGAGCCAGGAGGGATTTATTAGAGCGGGGACGGGGCAGAGAGGTATTAAAGTTTACTACTTCAGAGGAAATGTTACCTCTGAGCTGCGGCTCTCAGAGTTAAGTTTCATCGTGTGAAGTTTATACACGAATGATGAATTTTATTTGGTTGCTGCAGACGCTGGAAGAACAGAACGTTTGTTCGCCGTACTCTCCTGACAGAGCCGGGTGGATACCTGCCAGCAGCTGGAGGTTCCACAGAGACCTGCTTCACTCTTTAAAGGACAGTTTCCTTACATTTCGTCCTGAGCGTTCCTCTCTTTTTGGCTTTTGTCGCGTACAATACTGTATTCAGTTGTTCCAAATCAAAGCCTCCGAATATGGAAACTTCCAGTTAACACTGGAGAAGGTTTGACTTTGGTTTCATCTCGTTTCGCTTCATAAAAGAAACACAAAGGAGGTGTGAGAAATAAAAGATCTGTTTCGGTTTTTCTCAAAGCGTGAAGACTCTTGAGACAGAAACACGCCAGGTGCATCATGGGAAATGTAAGATCCAGGGGTTTTTTGGACTAAAGGTCAAAATATTTCAAACTATTTTGATCAGATTTGGTTTTTGAGACGGTCATATGTGCAACAACTTTAATAGAAGATAACAGAAAATTATTTTAACCCTTCATGTGAAAAACAAGAAGGGTTAAAAGTGGACTCTAAAAGTCTCTGAGAGACTCTAATAGTCTGTGATAGTTCCAAAGGTTTTCTGCTCGTCTCCGACAGTCTCTTGGAGTCTCTGAGATCCTCTTATAGTTTCTGGAAGTCTCTGCTAGCCTCAGAGAGGTTTTAAGAGTTTTTTTTAAGAAGTCTCTTATAGATTCTAAGATTTGTTTTGAATTCTTTGAGCGACGTCTAACCTTCAGAGGGGTCCAGGCGTCGGGCGCGGCGGCCATGTTTGGAGTTGTTGTGGACGAACATGTTGTCTGACACGGCCAGAACGTGACCGTCCACGTTGACTGTAGTGGAAACCACAACCTGCAAACACACACAAACACACACACACACACACATCAGGGCCAGTTAGAGCAAAGCCGGATCCGTCTGGACCAGGAGGAGCGGGAGGAGCGGGAGGAGCAGGTGTGTGTCTCTTACCTGAAACCTCCTCATGTCTCGAGGGTTTCCTGCATTTTTCAAACAGTTCTGATTGCACTTGAGGAAGAACTTGAGGAAGAATCTGCAGAGAAAAAAAGTAATAACACAAAACAGGTTCAGAGTCACAATCTGATTACCCACAATCCTTCACTGTCATTAAGTGCATAGAAACAAACACTGACTCAGGATCAGAGGAAACATCGCTCGGCTCAGTTTGACTTCACAGGACGTTCTTTTTACACCAGGAGAAGTTTCACATGGATTTGTGTTTTGCTATTCCCAATTCAAAAACACCAGACTACATTGATGAGGCACAGAACACAGGAGTTGCTGATCTTCTGCTCCCTGTAATGGTTAGATTTGTGTGTGTTATTGTTTTGTAAAACAAATTTTGCGTTGGATCCAAGATAACAATTTATTCCCCCTCTATGACATTCACATTATTCATTCATTCATATTAAAAGAGAGACATCATAGGAGTGCAAATATCACATCTAGGGCTTTCTTTGCCATGTTTCAGGTCTCATGTTGTCTCCGGTCTCTCGGCAGCAGATGACATTATCATTCTGCGGCGGCGTCTTCATAAAGACGGTGGACACTTCCTGCAGACTTATGGCGTCTCATTAGACACCGCCTTTTGATTTTCCCTCCCGCCTGTCCGATCTCTCGCCCGATGCGTGTTGATTTACGCCTGTTTTTACGGCAGCAGAGGAGTATTGATTGGGGACGGATATCAATGAGGACGGGCGGCAATAACCCGCAACTCCGCAGGAGGACAGCGAGGGGGGGGGGGGGGGGGGGGTCAGAATGGATAGCCACCTTAATGCATTTCACACTGCCTTGTAATCTGTGCACATCCATCTCTCGGACCACCACCCTCCCGCCCCTCCCCGTCTGATGGAGCGCCTCCTTTTTTAATTGCCACATTATCACAATAATAATCCGGGCAGTTAACAAGCGGCAAGGTCGCAGACAGACATGTCACATTAACCAGGGGATAACCTCGGCAAGAGGACCTACTCCCAGCACTCCACCCTCCTCCTTCTGAGGATCCTTCAACGAGGCACACTGAGAGAGCACCAGGAGGTGGGCGGGGTTACAAATGAGGTCGGCATTGATTTCCACCTTAATAGGACGGTAACAATATCCTTAAAAAACACACAGCTGGAGCTCAGCACGTCTGACAGCAGCTTTAGTCTAACCTCAGAAACGTAATCCCTTAAAATGGATTTTAAAAGTTCTTCATTGTTGTTGATGGATTGAATGACGTCGCAGAGTGTCAGAGTTTTAGGATTTGTCAAAATAACTGAACATCCACACAGTCGAGGTAGAGATATACTGGTAGGACTTTCAGGTCGGATTTAAAGGGACAGTTCAGCAAAATTAGCAACAGACAGACTATCGACCATTTGGATTTATTTAATTATGAGCTGAAAGATGAAACAGAGTTTGTTACAGAATGTTTTCAACGTCAGAAATGTCAGAGATAAATCAAACTGAACTCTGTGTGAATATTTGCAGCTGCTTTTTTTATTATTTGGGTGAAATGATCCTTTAAAGGCACAGAGAGAGGAGAGAGATGGGCAGTGCGAGTGTGTGTGTGTGTGTGTGAGAGGGGTGTGTGTGTGTGTGTGTGTGTGTGTGTGTATCGACTGAAAGCTGATCTGCTGCTGTAATGCCCTTTATGGCAGAGAACAGAATAATGTGAAGCTCCATTCAGACGATCCCCGAGTCCTTCAGAGAGCTGATACCGATCAATACGGATCTAATTCACACAAAGACACACACTCTGGACCACAGACACACACATACACACAAAATACACAATATACACACACGCACAATACACACTCTGTACAAAAACCATACATTTAATACACACACAATACACACAAGGCAACACACAGATATGCAGACAAATAGACACATAATACACACAAACAACAAGCTGCTACACTTATACACACTGATACACACTGAGGAATATACACCCACATACACAACAACACACAGTGGAATATAAAGCTATACACACTAGTATGTGCACACGCTGTGAAAAACAAATACACACACACGGAGCCATTCAGAGACACAAGAACGTACACACAGGCACACAACCATACACACACATGGACCCGTATCATTGTAAAAATACACACATATGCACAAAATGCACACACAATGCACACACAGATATAGATACAAATACATACTCTGACAGCATTTCAGTGCACACACACTCACAGAAACTAGCAAAAACACAGGGGAGTACACACACAAATACACACACATACACATTCTGACTACAATATACCAACAGGAAAACAGACACACTCACACATATACACAACAACAGACATATGAATACACACACAAACAACAACAACTTACAACAACACACATATAAACAAAAATGCATAAACAAACAACAGACACACTTAGGCACATTATCCCCACTCCTGTCTACACAGCTCTGTGTGTGTATATTTTTAAATACTGTATGCCCTTGTTGAGTGTGTGTGTGTGTGTGTTTCCTCTTAATGCACTTCCACTCTTCAGTGTGTGTGTGTGTATGTGTGTGTGTGTGTGTGTGTGTGTGTGTGTGTGTGTGTGTGTGTGTGTGTGTGTTTTTTTCAGTAAAAAATAATTTAATCTGATTATGACAGAAACATCACAGCTTCCCAGCAGCTGAGGAACACTTCCTGTTTTTGTTGTTATGTGTTGGATCTAAACTAACCTTTTAAAACCCTGACGTCACCACAACAACTCAAACTAACTAACTGATGGAAGCAGCGGTAGAGCAGCAACGCCTGTGCTCTGTGAAGTCAAAAACACTGTTTTTGTTCATAGAGTGTGGTGGCTTTGAAGAACGTTGTAACACCACCAGACTCCATGACTTAAAAAACTGTGATGTTGCCCTGCAGTAATCATAGAAGCTGCGTCTCCAACACTTCCTGGATCGGTTAAGTTTATTTGAGTTATTATGCAACTTTTGTGTTTTCAATTTGTTCAGATGAAGCACAATTTTTGTGCAGTACACAAACAACAAAACTAACTGATTAAAGCATTTTCAGCTCTGAAATTTGTGCTCTGCATGATGAAAGTCCACTTTAAAGTCGGAGTCACATCTTGACAGCTGCCTTGAACAATCTCATCCTCCACTCATGTATTTCATTTTCCTTTGGATGAAGATCACTAAGGTTCAGACTACACCTAGAGCTCCTGTTTCTATCCGTCAACACGAATAGACTCTAAACACCACAGTGAAATAGTCAAGGAGGACAGAGAGGAGAAAAGAGAGGAGGTGAAAGTGATGGTGGATCTCCTCTCTGATTAAAAACATATCAACACATGATAAATAAAGAGGAGGAGCGAACAGCTAGAGCGCACACAGGAGCTCCCTCTTCTTCTTCTTCTTCATCTGTGCCTCTTAAAGAGAAGGTGAAGATAATGAGAGAGATGGAGTCTGCTGGTGTCAGCTGTCACCTCATTACACCACCCGACAATCAATGACAGCAGGACACAGACAGAGAGAGAGAGAGAGAGAGACAGAGAGAGAGCGAGAGAGAGAGAGAGAGAGGCGTGTACCATAGCTCTGAAATCACTGCTGCTCCTTCTGCAGGAGAGCAGAGAGATACAACATGCACCTTTACACCTGCAGAACTTAGACTTTCTTTTAATACAAAAATAGTGTTATTTAACCGGTCACCTGTTGAATGAGCTACATACTTGAATAAAGTGAAACATGCGATGACTTTTTAGTCATTCAAGGTGTTAAAGCTTCTGGTTTGGAGTTTTTATATCGATGAGGTCAAAACATTAGAAGGTAACCCAGTGTTTTAAACATACAAGTAAGTTTGGATTAAAATGAAAAACAAAAACTTGCACTTTATTGGCAAGAAAAAGGGTTTGGGGCTTTGTTTTTAAACCAAAAAATGACTTTAGAGCTCTGCACCAGCAAAATCTGACTCTAGAGGGGGACCTGCAGAGTCAGATTTTAAAGTGTAGGGCCGCTGACCAAGTTGCTGTTTTTAACAAGTCTGAAGTAGGAATGTCTCAACACATCGAAAGTTGAACGATGCTTAAACTACAAAGAGCGAATACTGCGGGAAAAATAAAGAATAGCATTTGTAAAGTGGAGACTTTCCTGAGAAGTTTAGAACTCCAATTGCAGCAACATTCAGACACAGATTAAAAATGCTTTGCTCCAATATAAATCTGTTGATGTACATTAGTAGAAAAGATCATTTCAAAAGGGTCAGGTTGCTCCATAAGAAACAACTCTCAGTAAAAGTTTGGGCAAAAATGAAACAATAAAGCCATCATGGAGGACGGATTTACAACGGGATCGGACTGATTCTGTTTGAGTGAGGTGGCTCTGATGAACTGGATGCTCTTTGTGCAGCTGTATGTTAATGAAAGAGGAAACGTTCTAAATCTGTTCATACAATAAATAAGTGCATTTCTCTGTCTGGTTTAACTGTGTTATTCTTTTTCCAGTTTTTCACCTGTGATCCTGAGTGAAGCAGGAACATGACGGAGGCAGCTAATTGTTCCAGTGGAGACGATTTAAAGGTAATTTAGCTCACAATGAGGTGGGGGGGGGGGAGGAGGAGGAGGAGGAGGAGGTGGAGGTGGGGGGGTGATCTGGTCTGACTTCAGCGTTTTTTGACCGGCCACTCCAGATGATGTCACCCCGACCACACCCAGTGCACTATGGGAAGCAATTACATTGAGCTCAGATTACAAGGCCCTGATGAACACACACACACACACACACACACACACACACACACACACACACACACACACACACACACACACACACACACACACACACACACACACACAGTTCATATGAGAACAGACACACTTTGAGGGCTAGGGGAGGATGCTCACCACACACACACACACACACACACACACACACACACACACACACACACACACACGCGCACACACACACACACGCACACGCACACGCACACACACACACACACACACGCACACACACACACACACACACACACACACACACACACACACACACACACGCACACACACGTTCCCTGGAGTCTCTCACTTATTACGTTAGGCAAGAAAGAAAAAGAAGCAGAAAAAAAAAATCAATATTTCAGCAGGAGTATTTTTAAAAGCTGCCGCTGCTCTCTCGCCTGCTCTCTCGCTCGCCCTCACAGTTTGACTCTTTCTGCGAGGAGCCACCTCGTCGCCCGCCGCTGCCACTTTACCACCTGACCGCCCACCTGGCGAGCCCGGGCCCGCACACCGCCACCAGTAGCGCCGTCGCCTCGTCTTACTGGTGACAAAGTGAAACGAAGCACAAAGCAAGCGTGGCAAGCTGAGGCCACGGTGAGCTAACAAACAATCGGTCCTGGTTAACCCAGCGGCCGCCGTGCTGTCGCAGCTCATCTGTTTGTGGCTAACGAACAAACCGTGCAGGAGAAACAAAGGAAGGGGGGGAAAAAAAAAGCTCGCAGGCGGTTTGAGCTGCAAAAACATCAGAAGAAGAAGAAGAAGAAGAAGAGGGGGACTATGTTCGCCTCATTAGGAGGATGAGTAAAGTCTAATATTGACTCTCAGTGTTGTTGAAACGCCCTCTTCAAATAATTACTGAAGAATTCACATGATGCTCCTCTGCTGCTAATTAGGATATGAAACAAGAGCGGCTGCATGCCCATTACCATTACATGATGATTCACTGGCCCCAGCACCAGCCTCTGTGTGTGTGTGTGTGTGTTTGCTTTGTCTGGCCTTATTACAGCACTTGAGCGTCTATGTGTGAGTGTGTGTGTGTGTGTGTGTGTGTGTGTGTGTGTGTGTGTGTGTGTGTGTGTGTGTGTGTGTGGACGAGGGCCCTCCTTGGCTCTGCTACACACCATCAATAATTCACAAGCCAAGATGGCAATTACAGGACCATGTACAATCAAACTAAATATTTGATGAGGCACTAAAACAGTCCCTGGAACAGATCTGCCTCTGTCTCTCTCTGTCTCTTTCTCTGCCTCTCACACACACTCTCTCTCTCTCTCACACACACACACACACACACACAGCCTCTGTACTGTCTATTGTCACAACACATTAGGTCCTCGGTCCCTTATTCCCCAGACTTTGTCTTGACACGCAAAAGCAGTTTATTCTGCTAAAAGAGCCTCGCGCAATTCATTTGTTCCGTCTGAAATATTGAGTGCCACCATTATGCATTCAGAGGGAGGCTGCATCGCCGAACCGCTTCGTTCTTTTCTCTTTTTTTTTTTTTTTCCTCTTTGCCAATAAAGCGTCAGAGCGATCAGTGGAGGAGGTGTCACATTAAATATCTGAAACTAATCAATTTGAATCGATCCCAATAAAAAAAAAAAAGAGATGCTTCCACCCCCCCCCTCCTCCTACCCTTCTTCTTTTTGGCCGGAGGGACATATTTCTGCATTAAAAATAATTTGACACAAAATCCATCATGAAAAAAAAGAAGAAGCTGAAATGGTGATGACTCCATCGCTGGATCGATGGCTGACGACGAAATGTAAAAACACATGAAGGAGTTTGTCTGCAGGGAGGAATCATTCAGCTGCTAATCGTTTGACACCATGAGGGTTTTATTAAAGGTGAGTTCTGCTTCTTTTTTTTTAAACCTGGGTACTATTTATATATTTAAAAATCTAAATGACTAAAAGGTGAAAAAACGTTTTGAAATTTGCTTTAGTGCATTGCTAACACCTGCAGCAGTGAAACAGGCTGCAATGTCCGCAACATAATCCCTGATTGATGAAAGTGTGTCAACTAAAATGTGTTGTTTTTGTCCCTGCCAGGCTCAGATTGTTGCTCTAAGTGTCTGACAACATTACATGAAGGATCCCTACAGAGATAGAGCTTTTTGTTAAAGAGGAAGATTACATTTGAACCACAAAACAGCTGTTACATCACTCTCCACAAAGACACCAAACCCTGTTGACAAAAACAGGAATTTCTGATCTGCCTATGCCTGGTTCTGTTTCTTTGTTTTTGCTTATTGAGGGCCTGAAATGGGACCGCTTATAGCTCAAAATATTGCTAACATTTGCTCCCACGATCTGCTATGTCTCAAGGTTTAATTTACGAAGCATACAGCACTAAAGATATTCAGACGCAACACAAAAGTTGTCCTGCTCCGTTTGCTCTTGTTTTTTGTCTGAATGTGGAAAAAAGTTATCCCCACCTTTACTCTACACCAAGTTGCACTTCCATGTTGATTGAGCTCAGTTCTGTCCACATAAAGATGATGAGCTCGGAGGGGAGGGCAAACAATTTCAACTTTATTGAGAGGCCAGTCTATAAAACTGTTTAAAACAAAGCCTCCTTTCTGAATGGAGCAAGACAGGACAACTTTGGGAAGAAAACAACACTCACATCGCTGGTAACGGCGCTTGACTGATTTAACCCCTGGTTAATAATAGTGATGTTAAAGTAATATTTACAAAAAATTAGAATTTTAATACATACGGAATTGGAATTTCCTGATCACTGGAAAGTTTGATCATGATATATAGTATATATTAAATACTGCGACGCAGTTACCACCGACTCTCAGCAGACGGCTGATTTGCATAGAAAGGGGGCACTTTTTCCTCAAATGACTGTATAATGATTCATTTATTTCCAAACGAACAGGACCAGTGCAGAGTGTCTGTTCGCTCTGCGGGGCAGTAAGGGGAGCATTTTGTGAATCAGGCCCTGAGTCACTTAGGTGTTTTAAACCTATCAGGGTGTGTATGGTATAATCAAACGTAGGAATCAGGACTATAATGGTTTCAAATGATTGATTAATTACATATGAATCTGTTATTTCACTTGACTGCATTGTTTTAAGTGATGAATAAAGCTCCATGTAAGACGCTGGGGAGCGTTCAGAGTCACAAACAGAACAAAGAACACGGAGATGTTTTAACATGAGAGTGTTGTAGATTCTTTCCTGTTTGTGCTCTGTTGTTTCCGAGCTCGCTGGAGGTGAGATGTGAGAGTGTGTGCGTGTGTTTGTGTCTGTGCGTGTGTAAAAATGTTGTGAAGAGATGTTGCGTTTGAAAGTACACATGCTAAGTTCCTGGAGCGCGGGGATGAACAGAACATCCCATAATTATTTCATATTTCATACTGCTTCAGAGAGAGACTGAGAGGAGAATTTGCTTGTTTTTACTTGAGTAAACCAGTTTTCTTTCACAACACACACAGACAGACACACACACTCTCTCACACTTTCTCTCTCTCTCTCTCTCTCTCTCTCTCTCTCTCTCACACACACACACACACACACACACACACACACACACACACACACATAAAACACACACAGTGAACTCAGGTTGCTCCTCAGCTGTGTTTTGGCAGCGTTGTCATGAGGATCAGCACATTAGTCTCTGCAATCGAAAAATCATCTGTGTGATGCAACGCTGCAGCCGGACAGAGTGTGTGTGTGTGTGTGTGTGTGTGTGTGTGTGTGTGTGTGTGTGTGTGTGTGTGTGTGTGTGTGTGTGTGTGTGCGCTGTGTGTGTGTGTGTGTGTGTGTGTGTGTGTGTGTGTGTGTGTGTGCGATGTGTGTTTTGTTCCTGTGTATGAATGTATGTGCATAAATGTGTATGTGTGTGTGTGTGTGTGTGTGTGTGTGTATGTGTATGTGTGTGTGTGTGTGTGTGTGTGTGTGTGTGTGTGTGTGTGTGTGTGCGTGTGACATCATGACAGAAAAATGAGGTGGAAATGGAAGAAGAGATCCAGAATTCAGGGAAAAACATCGGAGTGTTCATAAAAACACACAGTGAACAGACTGTGCAGCCAATCAGAAACATAAAATGACACAAACACTCATTTAAACAGTGTGTTTAAACACCCACAATAAACACACACACACACACACACACACACACACACACACACACACACACACACAACATCCCTCCATTCATGTTCCCTTACTCCCCTTGACAACAAAAGCATCAGTGAGTCATTAATGATGCTCATCTCCGATCTCTGAAGTCCAGTTTCAAAACTTACTAACACTTTCCGACTTTTTTTTTTTTTTTTTAAATCTCGAGTTGCTCCACTCTGATGTTGATGTTGGAGAAATGTCCTCATGTATTGGCAAAAAGCAGCGACAAAAGGCACAGCATATCTTCTCTTCTTCTCAGGATCTCTCAATGAAAAGAACAAAATATCTTATTTATATCTCACACACTCTGTTTTTGTTTATACGAATGTGGAAATGTCATTAATGCTAGTTTTAAATTAAAGAATAAAATGTGAAATTGTTATTTCTTTAATTATTATCTATATCTAACCGTAACCCCTGCACCAGTAAACCCAGTTAAAAACCCCAGTATACAATCTTCCTCCAGCAGACAAAACAACTGCAACACAAACAACATCCTTAAGCTGTCCACTGAAACACATAAACACACACCAGGGATAAACCCAGTCCCTCCAGTAACCACCCAGTCAGTCCAGTTAATAAAACATTTACAAACGTTAGCGACCAGCAGACGCTGTCCCTCCAACAGGCAGACAAGCTGCAGCCCCGAGGGATCATGGGAGTTGTAGTGTACAGTATGTGGAGCAGTATTTGTGCACAGCTTGGTGGCATATTGTCAAACAGAGGGAGCGTCGAGTCAACAGCTGCTGTCAGATAAACCTCGACAGACGACAAAATCAGGAGGAAATATGGGAGAGGAGGCCTGGAAACAGCATGCAAACAACCTGGAAAATACCTGGAAAAACACAAACACTAACTTCGGCTCATTCAGGGGAAGATAGTGGACCCTGCACCGCTTAAATATAAAAACAAAAATACTCTGCAGACGAGTTCACAGATACATACAATTTGTCTTGTTAATTATGCAAACATAATTGGTGGCTCTGGAGCTTCGGTCCAGAGGACTCCAGGCAACCTTCAAGGCTCTTCCAGGCAGCTCCAGGGGCAAAAAGATGTTACGTTAATGTTAGAATTTAATTCAACAGAAATGATCCAAGACCTGAAAGAGCACCTTTTTAATTATCTGCAGTATCACCTCTCAGTGCAAGAGCACACAGAGCTTCATCTAATATCATTAAAGTCTTAAAATATGTTACACACTCCAGATGTTGTTTGTTGTTGTTGTTTTTATTTTGTACCAAAGGTAGAGCTTGTCATGAATGTACCCTACATGTCCCTATATGTCAAAGTTAGCATTTATTAGCATTGTTTTGAGGAGCTATGCTAACGTTCATAAGCAACTCACCTTTTCAGCTAAGTTAAAGCTTTTGTTAGCTGACTTCTTCAGCAACATTAATATTAGACCATAATGTATTAAATGGGTGAGAAACATTTATTTTCCAACCAGTTGAGCATTTTTTTTGCTAAAGTAGCAACTTAGCTTATTAGCCACAGTAAGGTTTGTTTGCCACCTAATTTACCAGATTTGTTAGCAACACATCAATGATTACTTACTTACTTTAACCGCTAAGTTAGCATTTTTTAACTCTTTATTAGCATTTTATTTAATCTTTTAGACAAGTTATTACATTTCAAACGACGTTAGCATTGACTAATAACACCGTCTTCACCCAAGTTAGCATGTGCCTGTCTTTAAACCAAGTTAGCAAGCATCTTACTTTATTTCCTTACTTGTTGCCAGTTTGAATTATTTACAACTGTCCCTTCCAGTAAAGGCCAACGTATTGATGTGTTGTTGTTAAGTAGTTTATGTGACAACTGCCTTAACGTCCACTTAAGTTATATACAAACACACAGCGTACAGCTTGTTTCTTCATCCTGTGTGTGTTTCATGCCTCCGAGTTATTTGTTAAACTCTTCTTCTTTTTTTTTTAAACTTCTGGCAGAATTTTCTGCGAAAAAGAGGTTAATAAAAAGGTCAAATGTCTTCACACACATCTCTGTGGGACTGAAACTAATCGATCCTGGGCCTCAGGGTCAGTTTGTGTGTTTCTCAGGTCAAAAGTCATGTACAACACATAAAATACAAATACTGGAGTCCTTAAAATACACCATGGTGTCAATTAGAATCCTTTTTTTTAACTCTGAACTCAACTTTCACTTGTGACTGTCTGAAACTCTGTGTTGTTTAATTCAGTTCTCTGTCTTTTGTATTTGTGTCCTAACTTTAGCTTTTTTCTTTCCTATTTCAGATCATAATTCCAGTATATATTTCTATCTGAATCCAGATCTCACGATTATTCCTGCTCAGTCTTCATGCTGAGCTGAAGGATTTCTTTATTCTCTCTGGACGGAGACCATCCTTCAGCTTCTAGTCTGATGAAATCCCCCTAAAACCCAGCAGATAACCTTCTAAACCGGCTGAAACATTTCTTTCCTGAAAAGTTGACGTTTCTGAGAGGTTTGTTGTGTATTTCATCACGGTCCACCACGCTCCTCGGCAGCTGATATCAGGCGTTCAATTCTCCCCTGACATCAGATAATTGAGCAGCCCTCATGTTAAAACCTGGAAAACGTTATCAGGCCTCCAAAGAGCAAATGAGAGAAATAAAACTATAAGACCAGAAACAGTGATGCACAAAGTGGAGCTGCTCTTTTGGGACTTTTCAAACATAAAACCGACTTCCTGACCTTTCGCCCCCTCTCTGACCCGAGACTCTCCTCATATTTCTTTCATTTTGCTGTCGTTACTCAAAGCAGCAAACAAGCTCAGTAACGACCTCGCACTGTGTCTGAAGAATCATTTTTAAACTACGAAGCGACAAAAAGAAACAGAGTTTATCTCCTGTGTGTTTCTCTCTTAGCTTGAACTTTCTAAATGTCATCACTTCTGAAGTATTATCACATTTCTTATTTCACTCTTTCAGTCATTTTTGCATGATACATTGTGCTAATTTCAGGAAACATTGAGCCACTTTATGCCGTGATTTGACTTCTGAGTCGTGCTGGATAATTCTGATGGTCATTATTATTGTCTTCATGAACGCAAATAGAAAAGAGAGTTGTTGCCTCAATGATGCAGAACAAAGTTTGACATTCTTAATGTTTGTGATAAGGTTGTCAAAATACCTTACAACAAAAATCAATGGATCACAATGAGCATTAGAGGAACAAGGTCCTAAATACTGAAAGCATACTTCATTGTTCCTTTTGGTGACGTTCTTTCTGCCCCTGCATGCAGTGATGGAGTGAATGCCAAAGAAAACATATTTCACATGATGTAAAACATTAATTAAAATAGTTAGTGTCTGTCTCGGTTTAGACGTGGAACAATAATTAAATCATGTTGTACATATTAAGAATTTACTGCTCAGGCAGGCGTAGCAGCGAGTGTGTTAAATGAATCATAAAAGTGGAGAGAGGAGTATGTTTTTTTATAAATGAGTCTGAAGTGCTCACAGAAACCATTACTGTCACTTAGTGTGGGCTCTGACCTTTAGGAGGGAGAAACTGCAGGTTAATCAGAGAAAAGGGAACAGACGCTCACGTTCATCTTTGAGTTTTTGTCACCTAATTGTTCTAAATTTTACTTCTTTAAACCTGCTGCTGCTGCCGTTGTTTCAAGCTAACATCAGTAAGACAACTTCAAGACTTTCTTTTGGGGTAAATAAAGTTACATCTGAAAGGATTGTGTGTCGCAGGAGCGTTAGCCAGCTAATTTATTAAAAAAAAGTCGCTAACCAAGACACTGGTTGGTAATGTGTTGTTTTCAGGTTAAATTGTTCAAGTACTAGGTAAACATAGTCACTGTTAAATGAGCTCATTGTGTCTTGGACTGTAGCCTGAATTCCCTTTGTTGGTTAGTTTGGCTCCGTCTTTTTGTTTTTTGGAACTAGAGTGACCATTTTTGAAGAGAGGATGGAGATGGAAAGATGTCAGAGGTTAGCTAGCACTAGCTTGGTTAGCAAGGTCCATTGTTCATGGTAGCTGTGTGTTTAAAGGCTTTATATGATCCAGCAGATGTCGCCATTGAGCACCAGCATGAAACCAAAACAATGCATTGCATTGTTGTGTTAGCATGCTAATGCTAGTGATCTTTCTCTATTATGCTCGTCTCTTCACACTGCATGTAAATTTACCTGAAATGAGCGTGATCTAGAAACACAGATAAGCAGTGAGTACAGTATGTTATTATTCTTTTCTCTAGTCCCTCAATTAAACAACTTTTATACACGAGGGGAGGAGTCAGCCGGCCGTCCCGACGATGTAAACAAATTGAAGATAGGACTCTGAAAACTCTGAAAACATCACAGACAGTGGGACTCGGGTGTTACACCCATTGTAGACAGTCATGACTCACAGAGTTATTTTCAGAGGATATACTTGATTTATATTATATTTAAGTGAAAAATCACATAAAGCCTTTAAATAACTGTTGATTAAGGTAATAGTATTGGCTAGCTAAAGCTTCACTGATAAAAGATGTAAAGAGAGACTTCAGCAGCACATGCTGCCTGAGTGGCATGCACCAATAACAGTCGACGATGTTTATCTGTTGTTTTGCATCAATTTAATGCTGGAAGGCAAGTATTGTTTTCATGGTCAAAGATGAAAAAAGAATGTCTGCAAAGTGGGAATATGACATCGTCGCACAGAAATCAAATCCTATAGTTAATTGAACATGCAGACCAATTCTGTGATCTTAGATTAGCAACTGAATCACTTCCAGTTGCCTTTGGACGAAGCTTTAAACTGAAGCAACTTCAAGTAGTACTTCTGTTTTTTTTCTTTTAATGCCACCACAAGTAGTGCTACCAGTTTGGTAAAGTGAAGCTAACATGGGAGACAAAGGTTCAAACTCCATCAGTACCTCTGACACTACCATCACAGTAACATTACTATCAGCTCAGTATCAGTATTTGCTGATGAAGTATCAGTGTGTGTCTCTCAGTATGAAGTCTTTACTTTATTTATCCGATCAGTCGTACAAACGCAGCAGCACAGACGAACTCTCTCTCATCAGTCTGACAAACGCTCCTCTTTATGATCATTATTATTCCAAACAGCTCGTTCTGCGCTCACATTTTTAATTAACTGTCTGACTGCTGAAGGTTCAACGTCCAGCTTTATTGAACCAAAATTAAAGGGGGGGGGAGAAAAAAAAAGTGGTCATTTGAATAATCGCCTGGGGCCTGCCTCCAACCATTTCATTTCAATATCTCTTCATGCCGCTTTAACCTTCCTGCTGTTCGGCTCAGAGTGAAGGAAAATAAAATGATTCTGTGTCACACAACAGGAAACTTCACAGAGACGATAATTACCAACAACCACGTTAGAAAAACAAGAGAAAACTCAGCTTTATCTGCTGATTCTGCAGGTGAAATTCAACGTAATGGCCACACGGACTCTTTCCTAATAAATGTTTATTACTCATCCATCAGTTTTTACATCATTTTAATGTCTGTGTATGGAAGCCTGTGTTAGCCAATATACAGAAAGAATAATTTGATCTAATTAAATATGTATTTGCGCTTTGTTAGGACACAATGGTTAATAAAATTACAACTTGGACTTTTACATTAAAACCTACTAAAGAAGGAGAATCAAAGTTCAGTAAAAGATCATTTATGTGGCTAAAACTATTTAAAAAAAATAAAATCTTTAACTGCATGTAAAAGTGCTTCATCATCTTTTTAAATCAGTGAACACTGGCAACTTTTTAACAGGTTCCAAATGAAAATAAATCAAATGAGAAAAACAAAAAAAATGTTTGCAGTAAATTGAGTTTAAACTGAACTTTTAACTGACAGGCGGGAAAGCGGCCACAGGTTGGACTCAAACTTGGGCCGTCCATTAGGTTATGGGCGTTCCAAATCTGAATGTTTTTCACATTATTTGCTTCAACCTGAACTTGAAAAATGAACTTAACTTTCCAGTCTGAACTCTTTTCTAGTTTTTGTCAACAGTTGCATGAAGCCAGTGTACCTCATGAAGTGTTCGAGGATAAATATTTGGCTCTAACAGGGAATATTGACTGAAAAATTGAAATAGGGAACCATTTGGAAGAAACTAAAAATGTGCACTCTCAAAGCTTGTTTTTGTAATTTTAATGTATCTGATTTCTAGATCAGTTTCATGTGTTGAACATCAGAACCATCATGAGGACGTGTGAGTTCTAGTGATGGACGTGTAGTTAAGTAAAAAACGTTAAATGGTTGCATAATAACACTGTTTAGATATACTGTACAAACACACACACACACACACACACCAAGTAAGAGTGCTGATTGGTTGCTGATAAAGACGAGGAATAATGATGCAAGCATTACAAAGTAAATGTAATTTACTCTCCTTTGAAGTCTGCGTCAACACCAAATCACGTCGGATGGTGGGGCCAAATTAAACACACTCACACACACACACACGGAGATATATCTAAAAGAACGAGTAAAGAAAAACGAGCTCTAATTGGCACAAACAGCTCGGAGAAAACATGTTTTCTGTGTCCGTGTTTTCCTGCAGAACTTCCTCTGCAGATTTGGGGTTTTTAAGCTCGCTGATATTCTCCATCTGTTTGGCGGCGGCTCCTCTCTGCAGCGCTGGGACCAGCGGTCAGCAGCAAGGTGAAGCCAGCCGTACCATCTGGCCTGACCTTGGGCCGCACCCGGCTCAACGGAGGGATAAATATGTGAGGCAGCGTTTGAGAAAAAGCGAGAGAACAGGACGGAAAGCCTCATCCCTGTTAAATGAACACGTTGTGTTTCCTGCTTCATCAGACGCTTTAATCAGGATTTAACCTTCTGAACTCTCAAATACTTACATTGATATTTTTACTGACTGGGAGTATTCTCTAATGCATCATATCCTAAAGATCTGATCACTGTAAGCTTAAAGCTAATAAGTCATCAAACTTCCATCGTTGATATTTGTATGGCAATTATGTCATTAATAAAAAAAAAATCTAAAGACTTGATGTTTCAACATATTGATCTCAAACTATTCTGAATGTAGAAATATTGACGTAATATTTCCATTATTCTCCTGCAGTGATATGAGCAATCGTCTACGGTGTGTTCATACTTTATCTGCAATAGAAATTTAACCCCTTCATTGATAATTTTGCTTACTATGATGTCCTTTTTTGAAATCGCAAAAAACGGCCACATGAAAGTTGTTGAGCTTCTTCAAACATCAATTGATGGGAAATATGCTGACACAAGAGAATGAAGTATGGAGCCATTTTTGTGTTTATTTCGGATCAAGTTAAACATAATTAAGTCAAAACAGGACGCACCAGTTTGTTTCTGAGCGTGAAGAGAAAATAACAAAGCCTCTGAAACAAAACTCTAGAATCATTAATAAATCTGTCTCCTATGGAAGTCATCAAGCTTACTGTCGTTTTCTTTATTTAAAGCCGCTTGCAGCCAGTTTACAGCCTGCATGGTACAGCACACACAAGCTTGATTCTACATGGGGAAACTTTGCCGAAACTGAACCTCCAGCAGAACATTTCTCCCCAAAGTTAGAACAAAAACACATAAAACTGACCATCAGAGCTCAACAAGAAGTCCAATGAATCCTCTGCGTAAAAACAGCCACCACGTCAGACCTGTGATCGGCTTTAACCAAACGTCGAACCAGTCAAACAATCTGGATTCTCAGAATGTAATTATTTTCCTTTGTATGTATATTTGTGTGTGTGTGTGTATATATATATATATATATATATATATAGAGAGAGAGAGAGAGAGAGAGAGAGAGAGAGAGAGAGAGAGAGAGAGGGTAACACTTCGTCCACAAAGCTCACTGAGGTCAGCATCCACCTTTTCAGATTTCCATTCTGCTGTAAAGTGGATTACTGATGAAATCATTCACAGATAATGGCATCCAGACGGCAGAGAGAATAATAGAGAGAGAGAGAGAGAGAGAGAGAGAGAGAGAGACAGAGAGAGAGAGAGAGAGAGAGAGAGAGAGCGTTTAAATAAAGACAGAAACTCAGAGCGATGAGATTCTGGTATTTCCCAGGAATTCACTCCAAAATCTGCTTCCTCTCCCCGTTTAATATACCTGAGGGATCCACTGCACTGTGTGTGTGTGTGTGTGTGTGTGTGTGTGTGTGTGTGTGTGTGTGTGTGTGTGTGTGTGTGTGTGTGTGTGTGTGTGTGTGTGTGTGTGTGTGTGTGTGTGTGTGTGTGTGTGTGTTCAGATTTGAAGCGTATCATATGTACTAACCTCGTCCAAACCTACATGAGGCCTCCACAGTTGTCCTGGCTAAACGATGCAGTATAACCTTGGAAATAAATTAAGCATCATTACAGAGATAAACCTGAATCAGATTTTCAGCTGCAGCTGTTTTCTTACAGCTCTCACATCCAGAATCACCCCAGGAAACACGGATCACAATCCCTCAATTTATATATAAAAATATGGAAAATCTCCACTCGTTAAACGTCGTTGACCAGATGCATCAGATTCTGCCAAAAGCTCAAATGTCTTCCACCGATGATTTACTTTTAAAGGGTGAGTAGAAACTTTTATCTTGGTATCATTTAGCAGAAACATTTTTAATCTAAAACGTAACTTCTTCTTCTACTCTCGATTTTGTTTTCAGGCTTCAGAAAATCTTTATCTATTCAACAGGCAGGAGCCAATCACAGGTCGAACAAAATATTATCATTAAGATAACCTTGAAGCCAAAGTTTTTAGTGGATACCTGGTTGATACCAAGGCAACACAAATATGTTACAGACACCCAATAATGGTTCATTACTTATTTTTAACTTCTCAAAATTGCAGACAAACTTCTGTCTAAATTGCACAATAACATTGGCCACATCTAGGTACTGAACATTTAGACTCTCTCTCTTTCTCTCACAGCAGCTTTTGGGTAAAAATATGAATGAAGATCTGATTTTTTTTTAAAGCTTCAGTTACTTTTTAAAGCTGTTCATCATTAAAATAACACAAATTCAAATAGTTTTAGAACACGTGGTATTGACAATTTTGAGAAACGTACTCATAGGTGTGTTTGCATTCAATGACCAATCCTAAAACCGATCAATATATAACATGAAAACAGGAGCTGTGTGCAGCTCTGTGATGCATAAACAAAGGTCAGGACTTACGTTACAGTGTGATTGACTAAAGCCAACCTCTCAGGAGTGACGGATGAATTGAAGAAGAAAAAACACAGATTTAAAACAGGACGTGTCAATCTGTCCTTTTGGGACCTTACAGACCTCTGAGAGTAGATCCAGTTCAAGAGATCATCTGCAAGTTACAACATTAAAACATACTGAAAAAAACATGCCACTATAAGATACAATAGGAGACAGACTCTTCTCCAGGTCATGTCATCGCTAAAGTATTCAGCAGAAAACAGCAAAAACAATTTCAAGTATTTTGTCGACTTTCAAGATTCTCCCAGCAAGAAGCATGGTCACATATTAGCCCCAACGTGAATATAAGATACAAACAACCTTTAATTACAGCCTGTTTTGTTTTTCTCAGAGAAGCTGAATTGTTTTTCTGAGTGGTATGAATTTAAAAATGAGCCCTGCAGCTTCCTGTACTTTCAGCTTTTCTGTGTTTTTGAGTTTTTATTAATAAAGTGAACATACATGTAAACAGAGAGACAAGCATCCTGAGGCCAAACAGACCATAATAATCTGATCTGTGTTTAACTAACAGGCCTCAATCAATGAGACACACTTTATTATAAATATCATTAATATTCATGAGGAGAGGAGAGGAGAGGAGAGGAGAGGAGAGGAGAGGAGGGGAGGGGAGAGGAGAGGAGGGGAGGGGAGGGGAGAGGAGAGGAGAGGAGAGGAGAGGAGAGGAGGGGAGGGGAGGGGGAGGGGAGGGGGGGGAGAGGAGAGGAGAGGTGAGGAGGGGAGGGGGGGAGAGGGGAGAGGAGAGGAGAGGTGAGGAGGAGAGGAGAAAGAGGGGAGGGGAGGGGAGGGGAGAGGAGATGAGAGGTGAGGAGGGGAGGGGGGAGGAGAGGAGGGGAGAGGAGAGGAGAGGAGAGGAGAGGAGAGGAGAGGAGAGGAGAGGTGAGGAGGGGAGGGGAGGGGAGAGGAGAGGAGAGGAGAGGAGAGGAAAAGACGACAAAGAATGAGATACAGATGGGGGGAATGGTAAGAGGAGGAGACAAGTACAGGAGGAATGGTGAGGAAAGGAGAATTGGAGGATAGTAAACAAAGGAGATGCCAAGACATGCAAGGTGAAGACAACACAGGAGAGGATAAGAAAGAAGGTGAGACAAGGATACGATGACAAGATGAAAGAAAAGGACACAAAGTGTGAGAAAAGAGAGGAATAAAAGTAAGGAAAGTTGATGGCATAGGGAGGAGAAGAGAAATAGAGAAGGGTAAACAAAGGATAGGAAATGAGGAGATGCGACGAGGTATAAGAAAGGAAAAGAATAGAGGAGAGGTGAGGGAAGAGGAATGGAGGATGGGAAAGAAGAAAGGTACAGGAAAGGAGGAGAGAGGGGAGGTGATGAGGAAGGACGACAGGAGAGGAGGAGACAGGGATAAGGAGAGGAGAGGAAGCAAGAGGACAAAAGAGGAGAAAAGTGGATGTAATATTTGTTAACGCTCTGTTTGTGTTTTTGTTCAACAAACAACCTCAAGGGTCAAAGAGTCAACCCTGGAACAAGGCACCATGGGAAATGAAGGCAGTCTGTTTGTTTACCTGCACACACTGCAGGGTTTACTTCATGTTTACCTCAAACTTTGTGGAGTCCTATTGTAGCACACACACGCACACACACACACGCACGCACACGCACGCACGCACACACACCAGGAAAACACACAGCAATGCAGAGAATGAAACTGTGATGTGTTTCCTTTTGACTTGTTTTTAACAATATCTGTCTCTTAACAATAGAAAATGAAATGTGTTTCTGAGTGAGAGCAGCTTCCTGTCTGTGTTGAAGTTGTCATAACAAAGCTGTCACACTGCCAGCTCACTCACACACACTGGGCGCTGACATCCCAGTGACCTCCCACCTTCTCTGTCCCTGACCTCCTGAAGGACGGCGTTCCCTGCTTACCTTACAACCTGATCTGGATCCTTCAGGTCCGAGTCTCTGTTCTCCTGCGTTCCGCGGTGCCTCTAAACGCCTCATCAACATGTTTAATCAAATTAGAGTGAGCAGCCAAAATTTGACGCTTTTCATTAATTATACAGGATAATTCTAATTGCAAATTCAAATGTATTCTCTGGGAACAGAAGGTGTTCAGTAATATTTCAGAGAATTAGCATATTAAATGGGGCTCTCTCTGCATTATGGATGCTAATGTATGCGCATTGTCTTTATTTTTAACTTGTGGGCCATATGTGCGGCTGCCTGCCTGAGCAGGTGAAAACGGTCCTGAGTGTTTCATTTTGCTGAACAAACGCCGAGAGGACGCTCGCAGAGAGCTGTCTGCTCGTGTCACTCACTCGTTGGCTGTTTGTTTATGGTTCCTGGTGCTTTATTTCTTGGCTGTTAGGTTTTTGGTTCCTGGTAGTTATTTTTTCTTGCTCTACTTGTTTTTGGTTCCTTGTCAGTGGTCATTGCTCTTTTGCTCTGTTTTAGTTACACGTTCTTGTTAATAATTGATTTCCTTTGTTCGTTATAGGATCCTAATTTCACAGCTCTTTTTATTTTGGTTGCTTGTTTCTTGCTTTTTGGTTCCCTGTCTCTGCTTCTTTGCTCAGTTAGTGTTCAAGTCCACACTTTTTCGTTCTGTTAGTTTTAGGTTCCTAGAATAATTTGTCATTTAGTCCTCATTCCTGGTTCTTCTGGTCTAAGTTTTGGTTCTGGTTCCCGTTCTGTACTCTGTTAGTCTCCGATTACTGGTTTATTTTTTCTGTTTGTTTTTTAGTTTCCGTTCTGTTTGCTCTTTTAAACTTTTGGTGTTTTGTCCATGTTTTTTTGCTCTGTTGGTTTCGGGTTCCTGGTGCTTGTTTTCAGTCTGTTTCTGGTTCCCGGCCCGGCCTCTGATTCATCATTGGAGCAGACATTGTTGCTGCTGCAGCTCCCTGTCTCTGTGTTTCTCTGGTGTTCTCGCTCTTTTTGCTGCCAGTTCCCTCTGATGACACTGCAGCGTCAGCGCGAACAGAGGACACACGAGTGTTACACAGCGGGGAAGCGAACACACCTCGACCACCACCACCTCAGCACCACAACGCCAAAAAAACACCAAACACCAAACACTCCAAGGACGCTGCACTGAGTCATGTACGGAGGCCAAATGGTGACAGAAAATAAGAATATGAGGAGATGGAAGAAATTGTTTTTGACACAATTATTTGACATTTTGTGTGTTTTGTTCACAACGTTTAAAGATTAAATCACTAAAATGATCTCATAGTTTGATAAGTATCATGATGTAGCTGTTAAGAGGATAATTGCAGTATTACACAAACATTACATTTGTATACATATGTATGTATTTATCTCCGCTCCTGTAACATGCAACAACAAAGCATGACTTTTGAGGTAGAAAAAGAACCCCAAAAAAGAAACAGAAAAACAAATGCATTTTAAATACTATTTAACAATACATGTAGAGGAACGTGTTTTTAAGTTGTAAGTGATTGCAAACATGAAACAAACTTCATTAAAACTTTCACATTGTGCTTCTAAAAGACAACAGAAACTGTTAAACTACTTGGAGCGTCTCACCTTGGAGAGACTTCCACCTGTCAGACTATAATGGGGGGGGGGGGGTGATGGAGGTGGTGGGGATAGGGGGTGGGGGGAGGTGGGGGGGGGCTGCACTTGAGGGGAAACAGAACAAAGCAGATTTGCAGCCTTTGAGATAATCGCTGTCATTAAATTTGTACGCCGTTCTCCCAGCACCGCTTTTAGACAATCAAGTTTTAATGTCGGTCCCACATCAGCTCCATCCTCCATCGAGATGAAAGCTCGGCTCCACCCGCTGAGAGGCCAACAATGAAGGCTGCTCAGCTTTTAGGAGAAAAACTGAAACTGATCATTTACGCAATTAGTGTTTCTGTTTGAACTAAGCGCAGTGTTTCTGCAGGAGAAATCAAAACTCCGACAGAGACTTTAGAGGGAATTTTAAACTCTGCAGCCCTACAGGTGAAAAAAGAAACACTTCCCTCTTTAACTCAGCGGCTGTCAGAAAACACACCGGAGGCTGGGACCTTCAGTGTTGTGATAAATAGTGGAAAACCTCAGACGCAGCAGCTCGAGCAGGTAGAAAAGAAAAACCTTCAAATCAAATCTTTATCGAGGCGTTTTTTGTTCCCTAAACTCAGCAGCTCCCTCCTCCATTCATGTCCACGCCAATGACACTTTCCCTAAAGCTCCGACGGCGTTTGTTGAGGTGTTAACACGACGCAGGATCAGAGAGGAGGAGGAGGAGGAGGAGGAGGAGGAGGAGGAGGAGGAGGAGGAGGAGGAGGAGGGAGGGGAGGAGGGGTCCGGAGGAAAAATAAAGATTAATTAAAAAGCAGCCGAGGTGGTGAGCAAGCGCCATGACACGTTAGAGGATCGAGTCACTTAATGAACTGAGATCACAGCTCCGCCTCCTCCTCAGAGAACAGGGTTTATTAGGCCGAGACACACACACACACACACACACACACACACACACACACACACACACACACACACACACACACACACACACACACACACACACACACACACACACACACACACACACACACACACACACACACACACACACACACACACACACACACACCTCTGGCCACAGCAGTTTCACAGCACACAGCAGAGCTTTAACTGCAGCTCTTTCTTACACTTTTATGAACGACTGATCAATGAACAAAACTCTGACACGACTGCAGGACAACCTTTAAAAAGTCACTCAAACTGAGCTCTTCCAATTCCACATTGAATGCAAACAGTGCTGATAGAGATCTTTGTTCATGCAACCTGAAAGTCTTCTCTGCATGGAAAGTGAAAGTTCAATCGTTTTCACCTCACTGTGCGTATGAAACATCATTTTGAAATACATTTCTGAAAAGCCCTGTTTGGCTTCTTCTTGTCTGCTCAGAACATTAAAAAAACAAACTTGTGTTGTTTTCAAAGCAGCTGGCTTTCACAGATTTATAGAGTTTAGAGAAAGGTCGATGTATTCAGCCAAATGTTTCTTTGGAGTCGATCAAATATTTGTTAAAATATTCCTTTTCCACTGTAGGACCAAAACAGGAATAATTTAGTGTACATGCATGTTTTTTTTTTGTTGTTGTTGCTGGTCTTTGCTCAGCATTTGACTTCAATCTTAAGTTCAGGAGCTGCAAGGTTCAAGCAGTGACTGTGATTGGTCGGTCAGATGTGATGTCACATCACAACAAGCACGCCGATAATAAACAGAAGTTTGGCCAGGAGAGAGGACACAGACAGTGAGAGAAAACAGACAAGATAGAAAGAA